>NW_024044853.1:483563-741629 GCF_015852505.1 Tachyglossus aculeatus | reverse complement strand
GTAGGATCCCCAAACATCTAGTAAATACACAGCTCTGCATTCAGTAATTAAGATGTGACTGCATCCATGAGAGAGAATCTCTTGCACATTTTGTCCCAAGAGTGAACGTTTTCTGGCCCCTTTTCATACGGTTGAACGTGGCTCGAGCACCAATGGCCAAGGTTGAAGAGTTGCATCTGAACTACCAACAGATCATGGGTGTGAGTTGTTTTTACCATAGTGGCAGTGGTTTGCACTGAGTCATCCACAGTCTCTCTCCTCTGACAAGCATTGTGAGATGACTGCTAGGTGGAACAGGTGCAGTCTCCCTATACAGAACCACTCGATTCAAACTTTTGACACCATTACAAATAATGTTTCACTGAAGTTCTCCTGCCACTATTGCTGTACTCCAATCTATTCTAATGATGTTGGTTTTAATGAGTGGTAATCCTCTGTGATTTTTTTGTGTGTGTGTGAGTATGGATATAGAGGTAGTAATCTTTATTGACTTCCACTTGGTGCAGTTTACATGGCTTAGTAGAAAGAGCACGGGCTTGGGAGTCAGAGGACGTGGGTTCTAATCCCACCTCCACCACTTGTCTGCTGTGTGCCCTTGGGCAAGCCACTTAACTTCTCTGTGCCTCAGATTCCTCATCTGCAAAATAGTAATTAAGACTGTGAGCCCCAAGTGAGACAACCTGATTACCTTGTATCTATCCCAGCACTTAGAACAGTGTTTGGCACATAGTAAAGCGCTTAACAAATACCATCATTTATTTATTTATTTCTTACTTGAGTAGTACCCAGTAACAAAGAGATATATGTATTTCCCAACTACAGGAAGCTTACACTCTAATGAATGAGGCAAACATAAAAATATATGCTACTAGAGAGAAGGGAAAATGCAGAAATGATAAGCTCCATATCCTTCACTACTACTGTACTTATCCAAGTGCTTAGCTTAGTTCTCAGCACATTGTAGGTGTTCAGTACATACTCTTAACTGAGAGTTGGGATGATGATGTGTGTCTGAATTAAGGGACTTAGGTTTTGGGCTCCAGAACTATGGAGTCAGTGAGAAGCAGCATGGCCTAGTATGAGTCTGACAGTCAGAAGGACCTGGGTTCTAACTCCGACTCCACTACTTGTCTGCTGTGAGACCTTGGGCAAGTCACTTAATATCTCTGTGCCTCAATTACCTTATCAGTAAGGTGAAGGTTAAGACTGTAAGTCCTATGTGGGACATGGACCATGTCCTCTCTGATTAGCTTGTTCAGGGCTTAGAACAGTGCTTGGCATATAGTAAACACTTAACAAATAGCATCATTATTATTCTACCTCAGCACTTAGCATAGTGCCTAGGCTAGTAAATGCTTAAAAAACACCATTAAAAAAACAGAAAAATTGTGTCAGCTACCTACGTAAATTGTTATTTCTTTCTGTCATGAAATTACTAAAGATGACCCAAAATGAAATTACAGCAAGGGTGGGGAATGAAGGGAGGTGGGGACAGGATGACCAGAGGGAGAGGCAGCCTTCCACACACAGGTCTGGCCCACTTAGGGAAAACGTCTGGGCAATGGCTAGTCTGGAAATCAGACCACCAGCATAGCTCTGGCTCTGGGTCAGACATTTAAGTACCTGATTGCTGCTGCTGTTGTTGTTGATGCTGCTGCTACTGAAGCCACTGGGGTTAGTTACAAACACAAGGTGTGCCATGGTGGCAGGATACAGGACAGCCCAGGAGCCCAGTAAATGGTGGGAAGGCCCTGGTGATGGTAATCCGTGGATGCTGCCACCCAATTATCTGACCTATGGTGATTTGATCAGCCCTGGGAGGTGGGCTGATGAATCAAAGTTCAAACCCTCCTGCTTCCTTCATCGTGGGCAAGGAATGTGTCTACTGACTCTGTTATACTGTACTCTCCCAAGAGCTTAGCACAGTGCTTGCAGTAAGCTATCAATAAATGCAATTGATTAATTGAAGGTGACTTGGAGCAAGCAGTGGCATAAAGAGAGGGTCAGGGAGGCTGTAGGTACTCGGGTTCTTCTAGGGCTACTTTCTCCTCTGCACACAAGCCAAGGGCTTCATTGGCCGCCTTACCTAGCTCTACTCTGCTCCCACCCAAAGATTACCAGGCAGGAAATTGCAGAAATGGAATGTGTTTCTGCCTTCTCAGGACACAGATGCTACAACAGGATAAACGTGGCTGTTTGTCATCACTTATAAGGGCAATTTACATGTTTTTTGAGAAACAATGGAAATATCTACAAACTGCTTCAAGGGCTTCGGCAATTTAGGAGATAGGTGGGGTGGAGGTGGGAGGATTTGTGGTAGCAGGGACAGCAACATACTGGATGGTGGGAGAAGAGACTAGAGAGAATTGGGGGTAGAAGAGACAGAGAACTAGTGAAAGAATAAACCAATAGGTTTTCTCGTTCTGCCAATTTCCCCAACCTAACCCCACGTCCCAGCTTCTAAATCTCTCCCTGGCTCTTCCGCCCTACCTCGTGTTGTGTGCCCTGGACACAGTAAGCACTCAATTAATTGACCGAATGACTGACCTCAGTGGGATGGCAGGATGATCATTCATAACGCAGTAATTTCTTCCTCAGGCCCTATCAATTTTATTTATTGAGCACTTACTGAGTGCTGAACACTCCTCTAAGTTCTTGGGAGAGTACAATAAAACAGAGTCAGTAGACACATACCTTACTCACAACAAGCTTGTTTTCACCCACCAGAGATACAAACTCTGCCATTTCACAACAAAACATTGAATTTGGTTTCATATAGTTTTTAAATCGGTCTTCGCAGTCAACATTAAGTCCCAGTTTTTGTTACTTTCACCAAAATGCCTACAGAGAAAAGTCATCTCAGATTCTTACCAACATAATCTACCAATTACATCCAAACTCATCTCTAGACTTTAAACTCGTTGTGGGCAGGGAATATATCTATCAACTCTGTTGTATTGTACTCTCCCAAGCACTTAGTAATAATAATAATGATGATGATGGTAATTGTTAAGCACTTACTGTGTGCAAAACACTGTAGTAAGTGCTGGGTACAGGCTCTGTCTCACATGGGGCTCACAGTCTTGATCCCCATTTTACAAATGAGGCAACTGAGTCACAGAGAAGTCAAGTGATTTGCCCCAGGTCAAAGAACAGACAAGTGGTGGGGTCAGGATTAGAACCCAGGTTTTCCTTACTGCCAAGCCCATGGTCCATCCACTAGGGCACTCCCGCTCAGTGGTCTGCTCACACTAAGCACTTGGCAAATAGCACTGATGATAAGGAAACCCCATGCTGACCACAGTGTTAATTTTCCCCCTGAAAACATACTTCACCTCCTCGAATTCCTCAAAGAGCTTTTCCCCTTGGCGTTCCTCAGGGTGTAGATGAGGTGATTGAGCATCAGAGGCATAACCGTATTAAATTAAGTGGCCATCTTATCCACTGCTAGAGTGCGAGAGGGACGAATGTACATGAAGAGATGGGTCAAAGAATAAGAAGACCACGACAATGTGAGCCCTGCAGTTCGAGAGAGCTTTCTGCCTCCCCTCAGGCGACTGGGTCCTCAGGGTGAACAAGATGATGGTGTAGGATATGACCAGGATGAAGAAGGCCACCAGCGAGATCATCCCACTGTTGGCCACCACCATCAGGACCACCACAGAGGTGTCGGTGCAGGAAAGTTTCAGCAAGTGATTCACATCGTAGAAGTAGTGTTCTAGCACGTTGGAGCCGTAGAAGGGAAGCTGGATGGTGAGGAGGGACTGAATTATGGAGTGTAGAAACGCACCGCCCCAGACGGTGGTCACCATTATTTGACACACCCACTGGCTCATGATGATTGGGTAGCTCAAAGGTCTACAGATGGACACACGCCAGTCGTAGACCATCACTGTGAGGAGGAAGATCTCTGAGCCGTAGAAGAAGTGCATGGCGAACAGCTGGGTCATACAGCCACTGAACGAGATGGTTTTTCTCTCAGCAAATAGGTCAGCCATCATCTTCGGGGTGGTGGTGGTGGAATAGCAGACAAAGGAGAGGTAGCCGAGGAAGAAGTACATGGGAGAGGTGAGGCGGGGGCTGCCATTGATGGTTATCATTATGAGGTGATTTCCCAACAATGTTACCATGTAGAGGACAAAGAGGGCAAACCCAATTCTCTGTAACACCTGGTTCTGCAAAATTCCGAAGAAAATAAATTCTGTCACATTGTTTCTCTTCTCCATATGTTCCCTTTAGTTGGGTTCAGCAGAGGGGAAATGCATCTGCAACAAAACCCAATAAGAAATAATAATGAAGGGAACAAATTCAGTCAAAATGCATTTTTTTTCCCAAAAATATTCTCCCTGGAAGTTCTTCAGCTCCGAAGAGTTGTCCATGGTCTCTGGAATGTTTTCTCTGATTCTGTGCCCTATGATCCATCCTCTTGGAGCTCCAGCATGTGGGTTGGACAAAAGGAGGGTATGAACAACATCTAATTGGCAACAACAACATTGCCAAGATCCGCCCTTTCCTCTCCATCCAAACTGCTACCCTGCTAATTCAAGCTCTCATCCGATCCCGTCTGGACTACTACACTAGCCTTCTCTCTGATCTCCCATCCTCGTGTCTCTCTCCACTTCAATCCATACTTCATGCTGCTGCCCGGATTATCTTTGTCCAGAAACGCTCTGGACATATTACTCCCCTCCTCAAAAACCTCCAATGGCTACCGATCAATCTGCGCATCAGGCAGAAACTCCTCACCCTGGGCTTCAAGGCTGTCCATCACCTCGCCCCCTCTTACCTCACCTCCCTTCTCTCCTTCTACTGCCCAGCCCGCACCCTCCGCTCCTCCACCACTAATCTCCTCACTGCACCTCGCTCTCGCCTGTCCCGCCATCGACCCCCGGCCCACGTCATCCCCCGGGCCTGGAATGCCCTCCCTCTGCCCATCCGCCAAGCTAGCTCTCTTCCTCCCTTCAAGGCCCTGCTGAGAGCTCACCTCCTCCAGGAGGCCTTCCCAGACTGAGCACCTTCTTTCCTCTCCCCCTCGTCCCCCTCTCCATCCCCCCGTCTTATCTCCTTCCCTTCCCCACAGCACCTGTATATATGTATATATGGTTGTACATATTTATTACTCTATTTATTTATTCATTTATTTATTTTACTTGTACATTTCTATCCTACTTGTTTTATTTTGTTGGTATGTTTGGTTCTGTTCTCTGTCTCCCCCTTTTGGACTGTGAGCCCACTGTTGGGTAGGGACTGTCTCTATGTGATGCGAATTTGTACTTCCCAAGCGCTTAGTACAGTGCTCTGCACATAGTAAGCGCTCAATAAATACGATTGATTGATTGATTGATCTAATCAATGGTATTTACTGATCGCTTACTATGTGCGGAGCACTGTATTAAATGCCTAGGAGGGTACAATACTAATGAATTGGTAGACATGATCGCTAACCACAGGAGAAGCATTTTGTCCTAGTGGATGCAGCAGGGGCCTGGGAATTAATCAATCAATCAATGGCATCTACTGATCACGTACTGTGGACAGAACACTGTACTAAGCACTTGGGAGAGTATAATAAAATAGAGTTGGTAGGCACATTCCCTGCCCACAAGGAGCTTTCAGTCTAGAGGGAGCTTGCAGTCTAGAGGTATCTCACAGAAGGACCTGGGTTCTATTCCACATTCTACCACTTGTCTGTTGTGTGACCCTGGGCAAGTCAATTCATGTCTCTATGCCTCAGTTACATCTTCCATGAAATGGGGATTAAGACTGTGAGCCTCTTGTGGAACATGGAGTGTGTCCAATCTGATTAGTTTGTATCTACCCCAGCACTTAATACAGTGCTAAGTCTCTTTGTTTCCAGATCCAACCCAACCGAGACTCATTTTGCCCCATTCTGGGTGGGAAGGTCACGGTGTTAACTGCCACCTTGGATCCTTTCTCTGCTTACGGTGTCTCTTCGTGGTCGAACAGCACTTAGCAAATACTATATTTTTTTTAAAGGAGCTTATCCCCTGTAGGGGGAATAGACATTAAAATAGATTACAGACAGGAGAAATAAGGACATTTACATCAATCTATTGGTCACATTTATTGAGCACTTACTATCCACGGAGCACTGACTAAGTGCTTGGTAGAGTACATTATAACAGACACATTCCCTGCCCACAACGAGTTTACAGTTCGAGGACCAGGCAATCACATCCCGACCTGCTCCCTAAAGGATAATCCAACCCTTGAAAGGTATTTCACAAGTTCTGTTTGTTACAGGGAATGTGTCTACCAACTCTATCGTACTGTACCCTCCCAAGGGTATAATACAGTGCTCTGCACACGGTTTACGCACAATAAATACCAATTATTGATTTATTGTCTTATCTTGTCTTTTGCTATCGAGTCATTTCCAACCCATAGAAATGCCATGGGCACATCTCTCCCAGAATGTCCCACCTCCAACTGCAATCGTTCTGGTAGCGTATCCATAGAGTGTTCTTGGCAAAAATACAGAAGTGGTTTACCTGGTAAAAATAAAAAGTGGTTTACAATTGCCTTCTTCTACAAAGTTAATTTGGGTCGCTGCCCTTGGCTCTCTCATGCCGCTGCTGACCAGCATAGGTGAGTTTTGCCTGGTAGCAGATTGCCTTCCACTCGCTAGCCATTGCCCAAGCTAAGAGTGGAATGGAATGGACAGGCCTCTGCTTGACTCTCCCTCCAGTAGTCGAGAGTGATAGAGTACTAGAAACTCTCCATGTGCGACCCTGAGAAGGGGATTGATTCATTACCGAGTATCAAAAACTGGTTAGGATTAAGTCCATACCATTTCCAGGTTAATAATACTTACATGTAATAACCATGTTGGTCCTGAGAGCCACAGAATCCATGACCTGGCCCTTATAGAACTTTCCCCAAAGAAGCAACGTGGCCTGGGAGCACTGGCCTGGGAATCAGAGGACCTGGCTTCTAATACAGGTTGTGCCACTCGCCTGCTGTGTGACCTTGGGCAAGTCATTTAAATTCTCTGTGCCTCAGGTTCCTCATCTGCAAAATGGGGATTCAATTTCAATTGACTGTGAGCCCCTTGTGGGACCTGACTTTCTTGCATCTACCCCACTGCTACAGTGTGGTGCTTAGAACGTAGTGAGCATTTAACAAATACCACAGTTATAATACCTTTTATATTCAATACCTTTCATCTGTCATTTCATCCTGAAGATTTGTAAAATTCAGCCAAAATGAAGTCTCTTTCACAGAAATAAAAAAAAGTGTCACCTACCCGTATGATATTGATTGGTTAACATCCATTTTTACAAGTGGGAGGGAGGAGAGAACCAGGGTTCAACCAGATTTAAAAAGCAAAAATCAGGGAGGTATTATAATCCTCTCACTCTGTTGTCAATTTGAAGAGGCAATCAGATTTCCCATTCCATTTTAAGCTTATACAGAATGTTCCAGCACCATTCAGAAGACCTTTCAAATCAGATAATGTAGTTCCTAGAACCATGGAATGGGCACTGCCTTAAGAGGACCATATCTCTCTCTGTGGGATTGTTTCTAACAAACACCGTTCTGAATTGAACTGGTAGAATGACTGCTTTGATATACCAAGCCCTTCTAGGTGTGACTGAAAGTTTGTTGACAACAGTTCACGGAAAGCAAGCACACAATAACCACAGGAGAGATTTTCCATTGTCCGTGCCTGGAATAGCGTTTTCCACCGTAACACTGAGAATTCTTCAATCAGAGAAAAACCAATAACAGGAATTGTAAGAAGATGGAATTGACAGGGCAGTGTGCAATTGCTAAGGGCAGAGAATTTCCTTGACTTACCCCACTGCATTTGTAAAAGTTACTAAAATGTTTTTATTCCACACTCCTTAGTTCCTCAGCTCATTATTTCAGTGCCATCAAGGTGGAATCTAATCAGAGGCAAGGCCCGGGGAATAGAGCACAGGCCTGGGAGTCAGAAGGACCTGTATTCTAATTCTGGCTCCACCACTTGTCGGCTGTGTGACCTTGGGCAAGTAACTTCACTTCTCTGGGCCTCAATTACCTCATCTGTGAAGTGGGGATTAAGACTGTGAGTTCTATGTGGCACATGGACTATGTCCAACCTGATTAGTTTGTATCTACCCCAGCACTTAGTACAGTGCCTGACACACAGTAAGCACCTAACAAATACTAATAAAAACTCTTTAACGTTTCTATTTTCTGGCAATTGATATCAAATTGTTCCTTTTCAATCAAAAGACATAGCTCATGATTTTATATCATGAATATGAGAGTGCATAATAAAGATGTGGTGATCAGTTTAATTTGAAATGTTCACTGCTGAATTCTGACAAATCAGGGTGAATTTTCACATCTACATACTAACCACTGGCACCATGAGAAAAATATTATATCAGAGAAAATAATTTAGCATAATTAATAAGATTAAAACTACAGCAATGACAGCATTATTACCGCAAACCATTCAACTTCTCAAAAATCAAATAGACTTTTCTTCAATCACTTTGTTATAATCTTTGATCATTCATTAATTTAGCAGACATTTTATATGAATATTCTATAAGTAATTTTGTTAATATTTTCACAAATTAGGGTGCTCCTTGTAATCATTTCCTGTGACTCCATGTAATCTATACATTGTCTGGGAGTTACACAAATAATGAATAGTTCTTAAAAACATTTGCCACTGCAATATAATATGAGTGTAAAGAAGGCAATCAGAATCAGAATTTGATTTACATGTTTTTAATCCTGAACAAAAGAAAATATCCAGCGTTTAGAACAGTGCTTGATATATAGAAAGCATTTAACAAATTCTATAATCATTATTATTATTATTGTCAAATATCAAATTTTCCACCACTTCCAAATGACAAATTTAACAACAACAACAAAAAAGAAAATCCAACTTCATTTTAACAATTATAGTCAGATAGGCAATCTGATTTTATTTTATCTTTACTTTTTAGTAGGACAAAAGAGAACCATCACATGTTGTTGTTATTCTTGCTGTTATTAAAATAAATCAGCTGTGATGAAAAACTTACAGGGATGAATTAGAAAATATCAAAGATTTCTTGGATGCTTTGTGATTTGACCCACCTCTCCTAATAATCTCCCTGGTCTTGGTGCTTAGCGCTAAAAGATTAGATTTAAGACAAAAATTTGAATTCAGGCTCATTTTGTACTAAAAAAAAAGCCAGGGTCTTCAGAAATGATAGCTAGAGTTGCAAAACCAGAATCCAAATGGTCCAAACTAGAGCCATGCTCAGACCAGCTCTGGTTAGCAGGAACTGATTCACCAGAACACAGGGGGGAATGTTGGTTCCAAAGTGTTCCTAGTTGAAATACTAAACCATCAGTCTTCCAGAGCCTCTAACTAGATCATCCACTCTGGTCCTTGGAAAACTTTCCCTTTCTCTGACTCTAACATAACATACATAGGAGATACCCTAAAGTGACTTCCTAAAATGTCTTAAAGCTGGAGAATTTAACTCCCAAGAATAATGGACTCCAATAGGAATAGTTTGACCTAGAAGAAATTATAAACAATATTAAATAAGGTAATTTAGAAGCTGACTAACCCTAATCTAGAAAAGAACAGAGAAGAAAAAAGGAGGGCAAATACAAAATGGCCATTTTGGCTTTGATTAGCAGCTCCCATTAAAATGGTTAATAGGAGAAGGGGTTGAAACTGTTTTGTATAAAGTATAATCTGGGATTATTTGTGGATTATCTGTGGATTTCATTTATCTTTGTCACCCTATCTCTCATTAGCCCAGGAGTATTGGCTGAATCTCTCAAGGTCAGTCTCAAAGGGAAAATCTCTGGTACTTTTATTTTCCAATATAGCTCTGCAGTGATGACATAATCATAACATCATCATAAAGAATTTTCTAACCCAGCCAACCAGTGATTGGTATTTATCGAGCTCTTCCTAAGTGTGAAGCACTGTTCTAAGAAATTGGGAGAGTATCAGAGAAATAAAACGCCCATTCCCTGTCCTCAATAAATAAGAATAGAGAAAACTCAACCTTAAAAAATAGGAATACAGGGAGGAATGAGGAAGGAGAAACACAGTACAATATTCCCACCATGGGAAAGAGGGTTCTAGATGAGTGAAGATCCCAGTTCAGGTTGAAGGATATTGGGGGATCATCCTGAATTCTGCATCTGCATCTGAGAGGATGCCATTATCAATCAGTTGCATTCACTGAGCAGTTACCGTGTGCAGAGCATTGTTACAGTACTTCAATGAGTACAGCCAGTGTTGTTCATTGGTTTGATTTTAACACAAGGCCTGTGAATTGTGGCTCACGTATTTCTGAGGATGTACTGATTTCTCTCTTTTTCTTTTTTTTTTTTTTACTCTGGGAAAAGTCCCTCCATGCTATTTAGTGTCTTCAAAGTGTCCCAGATTTGAAACCACACACAATCACATCACAATCTGAAACCAACCTCTCCTCTTCTTCTTCCTGTAATCCCGGAAAAGAAGAGGTTGTCCAGAAATTAATGGAGGAAAGATTTGAGATCCTGGAGCTAGAAAAGCTGTGGCTAGAAAAGGAGGAGTTAGACCTGCCCTCTAGAGAAGGCTCTAGATGGCCTCTTTATGGTTGGATGAGCGGAGTCCTCTGGTGATGTGGGTTTTTGGGATCACTTAAATCTGGCATCAGGGTCATTGGGAGCCACCAGCCAAGTCAGACTGATATTCAGTAAGCCTTCCTTTCCCTGTTCCCAAGCTCTTTGCCTCTCTCCAGCTCTTCTCACCACCCTCCACCTCTTCTCTGTCGGTTTCTTGGTCCCTTTCTGTCTCCATAGCCCTTTTCCACTTTTCCAGTCTTGACTATTGGAGGTGAGATTCTATCCCACTTCAGTTTGTAAGAAGTATGAATTCCTTCCCTATTGAATTAATCTTTTCACAGCAGACCAATCAATCAATGGTATTTATTGAGAGCTGTGTGCAGAGCACTGTATTAAATGCTTGGGAGAGTATACCTCATCAGAGTTGGTAGTAATGATCCCTGCCCACAACGGGTCTACAGTCTAGGGGAGGAGACAGACATTAATATGAATAACTAAATTGCAGATATGTACATAGCTGATGAGGGGCTGAGGGTTGAGGCTGGGGTGAAACCCAAGTGCTCAAAGGGTAAAGAACCAGTAAAAATGCTGCCATTCTAGCAAATCCTTCGAAAACCCATAACAGCTTTATAAATTATTCTTAAAACAATGAAAAGAAATAATATTGGTGAATAGAACTGCCTTTAAAGAAGGAAGAAGCAGAGTGGCTCAGTGGGAAAGAGCACAGGCTTTGGAGTCAGAGGTCATGGGTTCAAATCCCGGCTCCACCAATTAGCTGTGTGACTTTGGGCAAGTCACTTAACTTCTCTGGGCCTCAGTTACCTAATCTGTAAAATGGGGATGAAGACTGTGAGCCCCCCGTGGGAAAACCTGCTCATCTTGTAACCTCTCCAGCGCTTAGAACAGTGCTTTGCACATAGTAAGCACTTAACAAATGCCATTATTATTATTATTTAAAAATGCCTTGCAAGTAGGGAATTGGTAGACAGGGTTTCTATGGGGGCAGGCATAATGACCCAAGATTAAGAGAGGGAGAGAGAAATGAGGGGAAGAGGAGGGAAGAGAAAGGGGTGTGAGGAAGAGAGAAAAGAAAGGAGAGAGAAAAGAAGAGCGAGAGAGGTGATGAAGGAAATAGAGAAAGCGAGGGTAAGGTACAGGGAAAACTGAAGAGTAGAAGAGTTAAGAAAGGGTGAGGAAGAGGATGAGAAAGTGGGAGGGAAGGAAGAGGGAGAAGTAAACATTCTCTCTCTCTCTCTCTCTCTGACACACACACACACAAGTGCACCTACTCTGTCATACTCATTCACTCATACACGTTCAATCCCTCCCTTAACCACACACACAGCCCATAAAATTCCTTTTCCCTCAGATAATGTTTCATCCCAAATCACCAATCTTCTTCCCACATTGTCTTTCATTTTCTCCTCCTTTCATCTTTATGAGCCATAGTCTCCTCATGGCATTTTTCATTTCGGTATTTCTCAAACAGCCACCATTTTGTCGACGGAAAACATGGTGGAGGGCCACATGTACATGAAAATTCAAGGTCCAAAAAACAAGATCATCACTGTGATATAGGAGCCGCAGGTAAATAGGGCTCTGTGATGTCCTCTAGAACCTCATGTCTTTAAGTGGAGTAAGATAATAATGTATGAAACAACCAATACAACCAAAACCAGGAAGCTGACCACAGACAACATCCCACCATTAGCCACAATCAGCAAGCTGATGACAAAAGTGTCCTTGCAGGCAAGTTTCAGCAGAGGGAGCAGGTCGCAGAAATAGTGGTCAATCACATTAGGTCGACAGAAGGGAAAGCAGAATATGAGGATAACTTGAGCCACTGAATGCCAGAAGCCACCCATCCAGGCCATCCCAACCAAAAGGCCACACATATGTCAGCTCATGCAGGAGGTGTAGTGCAGGGGCTTACAGATGGCAATGTAATGATCGTAGGCCATCACAGAGAGGAACAAAATCGCGGTTCCACCAAAGAAATGAATGAAGAATAGTTGACTCATGTAGTCATTCAGGGAAATCCCTTTCTTTTCAATGCCTAAGTCTAGAATTAGTTTGGGAGCAGTTGTAGAGTAACATATCTCTACAAAGGACAGATAGCTGAGGAAATAATACATGGGTGAGCCTAAATTCTTATAGACGTTAACAGTTACTACAATGAGAAGATTTACCAGAACAGTGGCTGTATACAAGAGCAGAAATACAGGAAAACATACTTTCTGCACCATCTAATTTTGAGAATGCCCTAGAAAAACAAATTCTGTAACACTGTAACTGCCATGAACTCCATTCCATAGGGGAATGCACAGGGTGTTATTGAAGATGTTGACTTTGTAATGACAACAGATTGGGGTTTTGTAGCTCAGCAACAGTTTTCTGTATCCTTTTCTTCATTTAAATCCTCCTTGAATTCTTTCACTGCCTGAACAAGTTTGATCTTTTTCCTTTTCCTAACTCCCTTCCCTGATAGGGGCTTGAACAACTCAATTTTCTCCAGGGGTTTTCCCTTTTTTCCTATTTGCCTCTTCAGAATCTTCTCCAGAAGGCATTAACCTCTTCTTGTCACTTCTTGTAACTCTCTCCCTGGGGCCTTTGCTCTCCTGTAATCGCCCTCTCCCTCAACCCACTTATTAACCTCATCCACCATCATGGATCCAGCTCCCACCTTTACCTTAATGATTCCTCAATTCACCTCTTCACTATCACTGTCATCAATGGTATTTATTGAGCACTTACGAAGTGCAGAGCGCTATATTAAGCGCTTAGGAGAGTACAATGCAACAGAGTTGGCTGACACATTCCCTAGCCACAAAGAGCTTACACCTCTTCATAAATGACTTCTAGTCTTATGTTCATCAGAAGGGCAAATGATCTACATATTTATTTATTCATTTATTCAATCGTATTTATTGAGCACTTACTGTGTGCAGAGTACTGTAGTAAGCACTTGGGAAGTACAAGTCGGCAACATATAGAGATGGTCCCTACCCAACAACAAGCTCACAGTCTAGAAGGGTGGGACAACAAAACAAAACATGTAGACAGGTGTCAAAACCATCAGAATAAATAGAATTATAGCTATATGCAAATCATTAACAAAATTAATAGAGAAGTAAATATGCACAAGTTAAATAAATGGAGTAATAAATCTGTACTAATATATGCATGTGCTGTGGGAAGGAGAAGGAGGTAAGGAGGAAGGGAGGATGGGGAGGTGTAGAGGAAAAAGGGGACTCAGTTTGGGAAGGCCTCCTGGAGGAGGCGAACTCTCAGTAGGGCTTTGAAGGGAGGAAGGGAGCTAGTTTGGTGGATGTGTGGAGTGAGGGCATTCCAGGCCAGGGTAGGATGTGGTCCAGGGGTCGACGGTGGGACAGGTGAGAATGAGGCACAGTGAGGAGGTTGGCAGCAGAGGAGTGGAGGGTGTGGGCTGGGCTGTAGAAGGAGAGAATAGAGGTGAGGTAAGAGGAGGCAAGGTGACAGAGAGCCTTGAAGCCGAGAGTGAGGAGTTTTTGCTTGATTCGTAGGTTGAGAAGTAACCACTGGAGACTTTTGAGGAGGGGCGTGGTATGCCCCGAGCATTTCTGTACAAAGATAGTCCGGGCAGCACAGTGAAGCATAAACTGAAGCGGGAGGATGGGAGATCAGAGAAGAGGCTGATGCAGTAATACAGTCGGAATAATGATGAGAGATTGAATCAGCAAGGTAGTGGTTTGGATGGAGAGGAAATGGCGGATCTTGGAGATGTTGTGGAGATGAGACCGGCAGGTTTTGGTGACAGATTGGATGTGTGGGGTGAATGAGAGAGTGGAGTCGAGGATGGCATCAAGGTTGCGGGCTTTTGAGACGGGGAGGATGGTAGTGCCATCTACGGTGACAGGAAAGTCACGGAGCGGGCAGGACATATTGACATATTGAATTTTAGATGGCGGGCAGACATCCAGATGGAGATGTCCTGAAGGCAGGAGGAGATATGAGCTTGGAGGGAGGGAGAGCAGGGCAGAGATGTAGATTTGGGTGTCATCAGTGTAGAGAGGATAGTTGAAGCCGTGGGAGTGAATGAGTTCACCAAGAGAGTGAGTGTAGATAGAGAACAGAAGGGGACCAAGAACTGACCCTTGAAGAACCCCTACAGTAAAGGGATATGCAGTCATTAGTGTTCAAAAATAAGAGTCCCATGATTCTGACATCTTTAATCCCCGGGATACTGCATTTATCCCCAGTAAGAAACAAAGAGACTGACAAACCTTTTAAATGTGATTTATTACAATTTTCACTTGGAGGTTTTAAAACAAAAAACACCTAATTGGAGAAAATACTTTTTTTTTCTTTTTTAAGCTATTGTACATTTCACAGACCAGGGAAAATGACCCAACACCCACAGAATAGTACTGCAGACTACGGAAACCAATGGATCAATGTTAGGTGTTTTTTTAATATCATTTGTTAAGCCCTTACTATGTGCCAAGCACTGTTCTAAGTGCTGGGGTAAATACAAGGTAACAGGTTTTCCCACGTGGGGCTCACAATCTTAATCCCCATTTTATGATGAGGTAACTGAGGCACCAGGAAGTTAAGTGGCTTCCCCAAGGCCACACAGCTGTAGGAAGCACCACCATCCTTCTTCTTTCACAAGGATGTCACTTTGTTGTTAATCCTGAGTCCTCTCTCTTTCATTTAACCCACATATTCAGCCTGTCACTTAATCCCGTCATTTCAAACTTCACAACACTGCTATAATCTTCCCTATCCTCTCCATCCAAACTGCTAACATGTTAAGCCAAGTACTTACCTTTTCCCACCTTTATTACTATATCAGCCTCCTCCTTGACCTCTCTTCCTCCTGTCTTTCCCCATTCCAGTTCATACTTCAATCTACTACTCAGAGAAACTGAAACTCACCAACTCTACCTAGAACCACATTGAACAGGAAATTTGAGATGTTCTCTAAATGATTCTAGCTGAAAAGAAATCTTATTATTGAGGGGCAAAGTATTCTTTCCCAATAGTATCAGCAATATTCAGCTTAAGTTTATGTCACAAAAAAGGCAAAGTGAAAGTACAATGGCTACCAGTACACCAGAGAAATCATGCAGATTCATGGGAATACTACTTCTACTAACAGTAAAGAAAACTGTAATTGTGACATACTATGAAAAGCAGCATGGCTCAGTGGAAAGAGCCCGGGCTTTGGAGTCAGAGGTCACAGGTTCAAATCTCAGCTCCGCCAGTTGTCAGCTGTGTGACTTTGGGCAAGTCACTTAACTTCTCTGTATCTCAGTTACCTCATCTGTTAAATGGGGATTAAGACTGTGAGCCCCACATGGGACAACCTGATCACCTTGTATCCCCCCAGTGCATAGAACAATGCTTTGCACATAGTAAGCGCTTAACAAATATTATTATTATTATTATTATTATTATTATTATTATTATTATTATTATTATTATTATCATTATTACTATGTGCCAAGTATCGAACTAAACGTTTGGGAACATACAAGACAATCAGGATGAATACAGTCCCTGTCACTCCCAGAAGAACCAGGAAAGGACAGTGTCAGTGAAGCCGAGGTAGGCTAATGTTTCCAGGAGAAAGAGGTAGTTCACAGAAGGAGGGAGATCAGGAATTGAACTCCTATTTTAAAGAGTAAAGTGAGGCGCAGAGAGGTTCAGTGGCTTCCCCAAGGTCACCCAGCATGAAAGCCAGGATTACAACCAAGGGCCTCCAGCTCCCAGGTCCATGCTCTTGCTTCTAGGCCACATTGCTTCTCTAAATTACCCTTCTTGACTGCCTCTATCTGTGAACACCGGATGTCATCTAGGAGCCCGGCAAGTTGGTCTGAGATCAGTGCCGTGGATTTTGTTCCCTCCTTCCCTTTTTTCAGCATATTTAAATTCCCACCTCCTCTATAAAGTCATTTATGATAGTTGAGTCCAGCTCAACTTTTTACCAAACTAATTTCCAGCTTCGTAAAAACATTTACTAAATACGTGGTAATAGATGTATTCCTTCATTTACTCATTTTACTTGCTCCATAGCTACCAAAATCTCATTTCAGAAGAACCCAGTATAAATAAATACTAGTCAAAAGTAAGCTGTTTTCAGTGAAACCGTAGAAAACCTTTGGCCTCCAAGAAAATCATAGACATTTTAAACAATAATTTGTAATAGCTAAAGCAAGGTGTTTTTTTCAATTATGATGCAAGATGTGAGAGTAGCCCTAAATAAATAACTTAATAATAATTTGGCACATAGATGCAAATGGTAGTTAAACAGTTAAGAAGATTTGGAGTATCGATTAGTCAGGAAATGGTACCCTGGAAGGTTCATTTAAAGAGTTACTTGTCTTCAGAAGCAACATGGTCTAGTGGTGAAAGCAAGGGAAAAATACCCGGGGAGCTAGGACACCAGGGTTCTAATCCCTACTCTGCCAATTGCCTGTTTGAGATCCCAGACAAATTCTTCTTGTCTCAGTTTCCTCTTCTATAAAATAGGAGATCAAATATCTCTTCTACCCCAACTTTTAGTAGAGGCCTTGGCCCATAGGAAGCACTAAACAAATACCACAATTATCATTGTCTTATTACAAGCAGAGACCACTGGCACTATGCAAATTTGGCAAATCTGTAGTAAAACTTTATAAAAAAAAATGGAATTCTCTTAGGAGTGCCAGAAAAAATTTCAGTCTGGGAATTGAAATTAGAGAACAATCTGTTCCCTATCTATGTAGTTTCAGGTAAAAACTAATAAAATCATTTCTTATATCAGAAAAAATGTGGTTATTTTAGGGTGAAACTATTCGTCCATCAGAGAGTCAGATGACCGGGAATTTCCGTCTTTCTGGCTGCTAAGCTTAATTTTGGCAATTACTGCTTCGTCTCCCACTGACGTTGGAGTTAAACCTTCCTTGATGTATTTAAAGTGTTACTGGAAATCAAGCAATCAGTGGGATTAATTGAGCACTTATTCTGTGAAGAGCACTGTACAAAGCACTTGGAAGCATAGAAAGTAAACAAGATATTTGTCATCTAGGAGCTTACAAGGTAATTAGTTCAGAACGAAAAGATTGTCTTCTCTAGAGGAGGTAGAAAAAACACAGTTGGAGGAACTGTATTACTGGGCCCCGATTAAATCAAACAGTAACCACCGTGGCTTCTTGATTTATTGCTCTTGAGTGAGGGTTGTGTATTTTGAAGTTTGGAAGATTTTCTAGAGAAGAACAGTTGGCAAACAAATGGCCCTGCCAAACCAGGAAAAACATTACTTCATTAAAACTTTCAAGGAATGCCAGAGGGGTGGAGAAATCCCTAAGGAATGGAGGGAATTTTTTTGATCTTACCGTTCATATTTAAACATTCCCAGCTTTGAAAACTACCTGCCCAGGGTGCAATTCATTCTCAGTGTGACATGTACGCACAAATTCAATCTCATCGTCAACACTGTTGTCTTTGAATGGGCTAGCTCCATGTATTCACCTGAAATTAAAGTCACTATGCTAATTAGGAGCTACAAGAACAGAATGGTGAATTCTATGCCTAGATTTCTTTTAAGTGATTTTTATGAAGTAGTCAGTTAAATGCAGTGCTATTCTAATAGAAAAAAATTACCCAATAACTTAGCTCAGTCTTTCAGGAGAACTGTCATTCCATAGGTAAGAAGCTTCAAAAACATATGGAGTGCTGTAACTGAATGCAATTTTTTTGGACTTATTAACGGTCACTTTTTTTTTCAAAACTGAAGCCCCAAGTGCTTAGCATCGTCACTACTTTGACAAGTAAAATCAGTCTACACTGTTACCACACGTGAGTTCTGACCAAAATGGGAGTCCAAGATCTTTAAAGTACGTTATACATATGCTAGCCATGCTTGGAATGAAGTATGCATCTTATGCTTAAAGGAGCACATTATGGCTACAGCTAGGGGACTACTCACCACAGTCCGGAAGATTACCTAAAATTCATGGCTTAATTGATCAGCAGAGAAAACCTCCAAACTCGGAGAAGAATCCTTCTTTCCTCTTCACTGAGGTGAGTGGTTAAGATCAAAATTTGTGCACTAATGCATATATATTAGACACTTCTGTTCGCCTCCTTCCAGTGGTTGTAGTAGTAAACAGTTATTCTAATTTTTAGCTTTATTAAAGTTTTTATATTATTTTGTGGATCAAATGTTAGTGAAAATCAAATTATATAACACAAATTTATTTCTCAGAAAATTGCTGGCAGATGGAAGAGATTCAAGCACAGTTAGCTATTTAATGGAGCATATAGTTCATTCATTCATTCATTCATTCAGTTATATTTAGTGAGCATTTACTGTGTGCAGAACACTGTACTGATCATTTGGTAAGTACAATATAATAATAAACAGTCACATTCCCTGACCACAAATTTACAGGATTATGCTTTTAAAGTTTATTGTATAAACTATTAATTTTGATGTTCATAATATTGATAATCTGAGTCATCTGTCAGCATTTTTCCTCAATTTCTCCTTTTGAATCTTAAAAAGCACTGAGTTATTTTTATCATTTCAGACATTTGGTTAGATTTGGGAGGAGACAGAACAATTTCGAGCAGATCTTTGTAAATTTAATTCCAAATATATTCCTTTGCTAATATGGATCCACAGACAATCGTTTCAGACGGAGTACATAACCATAACATATTTATACCATTGGCTATCTTCCCCCTGAGACTATATGCTACTCTGGGCTAGGGAATGTGTCTGCCAATTCCATTATGCTATACTCTCACAAGCACTTAGTACAGTGCTTGACACACAATAAGCACTGAAAAAAACCAAAAGTGATTGACTGATTTTATGTTTTCAATAAGCATTTAAACACACTGGAAAAATAACTCTGCTTCAGGATTCTTGCCATTACATGTGTTCCTTAATTTGGATATCTGCTCCAACCCGTTTTCTGCTTCATCTTTCCAATTCCTTTAAACAGAGTATATGAACTCAGAAAATAAATTTGTAACTTTTACCCTTAACCAGTTAAATTTAGGGATATTTTCATTATGGAATTGTGCTAATTTGAATACAAATGCTTACACATATACATGCACTATGTGAGTATGACTGATAAAATTGATGAAGGACTATTAATTCCTCCAAAATTGAATACATGAAAAGATTGTTCCTGGAAGTATTGGTGCATTTGCAATATATAGTGTGGCCTTATTTTAGTTTCACCCTCTGTCCCCTGGGTTTCTTGAAACCTCACCTCTTAGTCACCACATTTTTTATGTCTGCACACTCAACTGATCTGTCCTCCAGCTTCTTCCCAAATGTCCATCGTCAATCCCCTCTTTGAGGTTTTGCTTCACTGCATCTTCGAAATATTTCATTTTTTACCTCAATTTAGAGCTACTACTGTCATTCCTTCTCCTTCACACATGTCAAACCAGCTCAAGGCATAACGCATTCATCATTGCTTCAATGCTAGAAAATTAGCTACAGAACCTGAAGAAAGGGACTGCTGGGTTATGTTAGGTCTATCTTCACTTTCACACTCAAAAGGAGGCTAATAGCCTAGTTCTCACCCAGGCAACAAGGAAGAAAAAAGCCATACTCCAAAACTCCTACCCCCCACATGACATCCTTTAACCTAATGCAATTAATCCCATCTCCTTTCATATGCATTTTATTGCAATTCCTGTTATTTATGTCTATGGACTTGGATCTGTGACTTTTAAATATTTCCTAATCACCCCACCCCCAATCTCACGACACTTATGTACATATCTTTAAATTTGGTATTATAAATTATTTACTCATATTGATATCTGTCTCTGTCTCTAGAATATAAGCTCATTATGGGCCCACTGATTCTGTTGTATTGAACTCTTCCCAAGTGATTAGTACGGTGCTCTGCATATAATAAGTGCTCGATAAATCCCATTGATTGGTTGATTGTGTTTCCTCTTCTATTGAGGCTCAGTTCATGATGAGTTGTCCTGACTTGCGTTCTTTGACATTGCTATTTCTACAGATGAAACTTACAAGTCAAATTCACACCACCATGACAGAGTTTGTTCTGATGGGATTCTCCAACACTCCCAAATTTCAGAGTTTTCTTTTTGCAACATTCTTAGTCATTTACATGATGATCCTGACGGGAAATAGCTTAATCATTTTTATAACCAAAACCGATCGAGCTCTCCACACCCCTATGTATTTTTTTCTTAGGAATTTGTCTTTCTTAGAAGTGGGTTACACTTCTGTGACTCTCCCCAGAATGCTGGTGAACCTTTGGACACAAAGTAGAACAATTCCTTTCTTAGCCTGTGCCACCCAGATGTATTTCTTTCTTATGTTTGGAGTCACGGAGTGCTTCCTCCTGGCTGTGATGGCCTACGATCGTTACATGGCCATCTGTAACCCCCTACAGTATTCAATCATCATGGATGACAAGGCATGTTTCCAGATGGCAGCTGGTTCCTGGATCGGTGACATTCCAGTCCAGATAGGGCAGACATATCAGATATTCTCCCTTCCCTTCTGTGAATCCAACAAGCTGAACCATTTTTTCGGTGATATCCCACCGGTACTTGAACTGGCCTGTGGGGACACAGCTATGAATGAACTTTCAGTCTATGCTGAACCTCTGCTCTTTGTAACAGCCCCATTTCTCTCGATACTCGTGTCCTACATCCAATCATCTCCACCATCCTGAAATTACCTTCAACCACAGGAAAACACAAAGCCTTCTCCACCTGTTCTTCCCACCTCATAGTTGTCACCTCATTCTTTGGATCTGCTATTATCACATATCTACGGCCCAAGTCAAGCCACTCAGCGAATGTGGATAAATTTCTGTCTCTGTTCTACACCATTGTACCACCAATCTTAAATTCCATGATATACAGTCTGAGAAACAAGGAGCTGACTGTTGCCCTGAAAAAGTTTCTGTCTCATTTATTCTAAAGTCACTTGAACTAGGAAGCTGTTTCCCAAGTGGGTCATCATGCATGGATTCCAAGAAACTGTATTCCTGGTCTCTTAGGAAGCCACCTTCTGGTTACTTCAATCACCCAAAGAAAATATAGATATGACTTCAATACTCACTCTTTTCTGTCAAGGGTGGCATTGTGTCAAAATATGGAATCTTTGCCTATTTCACATGCAGAAGGTATGTGGGAACGTGCTTTTACTTCTATTTGCTCCTCAATTAAATTCATTTTTTCAATCGTATTTATTGAGCACTTACTTTGTGCAGAGCACTGTAGTAAGCACTTGGGAAAGTACAATACAGTAATAAAGAGAGACAATCCCTGACCACATGGAGCTCACAGTCTCGGGGGGTTGGGGGTGGGAGGGGGGAGACAGACATCAATCCAAGTAAACAGAAGTTAAATGTAATAATTCGTAGACTAAAGAGCAAAAGAGTAAATAAATAATAAACTACACTGCATGTGGTTCAAACTGGCTTCTCATTATATTTTACATAACTTTCTTTTTACTTTCATGCATTCACTCAACCATATTTATTAAGTGCTTACTGTGTGCAGAGCACTGTACTAAGCATTTGGAAACTACAATTCGGGAACAAAGACAATCCCTACTCAACAACGGGCTCACAGTCTAGAAGGGGGAAGACAGACAACGAAACAAAAAAAAAACAAAACAAGTAGACAAGCATTAAAAACAATATAAATAAATAGAATTGTATATAAACATGCCCATCATTAATAAAATAAATAGAATAATGAATATGTACATATTTACACTCTTGATTAAATCCCACGAACCAAATATGATTATTTGATTGCCAAGTCTGCTTAGGGCAGGTATAATTTCTTAAAGGATATTTTTCAGAAGAAAATCAATTTGGGATCCAAGTCCTCACAAATATTTCAAGCACCAAATGGCTGGTTGCAGTAGTTGAACCTTGTAGACAGAACTCAAGTTTCTAGAGTCTTAAACCAATAGTTTAGATCTTCCTGAACAGTTACAGTCCCATATTCCCAGGCCACATTAGGGGGAAGGGAAGAAAAAGGTAGGAGAGAAAATCTGAATCAGAGAGAAAGTAATAATGGTATTGGTTTTGGTAACAATTGAAATTTCTACATTGAATTTTTTATCATCTAATTTTTGGACAACCTAATTTTATTTTTCGTTCTTTTGTTGGCTTGTTATACCTCTCTGTATCTGAATTAGAGCTAGAGCTATTTGATTTAATTAGCAAATCCACTGGGAATAAATTACCATGTTACATTTTTGAGTAATTTAGCCATTTTAATGTGATGTTCAATTCATTTAGCCTAGAGGATAGAGCTTGGGCATGGAAGTCAGAAGGACCTGGGTTCTAATCTTGACTCTGTCACTTATCTGCTGTGTGAACTTGGGCAAGTCACTTCATTGCCCTGGGCCTCAGTTATCCCATCTGTAAAAATAAGGATTAAGACTGTGAGCCCTATGTGGGACAAAGACTGTGTCCAACTTGAATAGCTTGTATCTACACCAGCACTTAGAACAGTGTTTGATACATAGTAAGCACTTAACAGAACCCAACGTCATTATTAGCATTATCATTATTATTATTAACATTGGAAAATATTATATGGACCATGTCCTTAATGTTACTACCAAAAACACATCTATTGTCTTATAGAAGCATTCCTATATCTCGTCAAAATGGTGACAAAAAGTCATTCTCTATACCATCAGGTATGCTAAATGTTTTGAATCAGGCTTAGCAGTTTATTGTCTGTCTTATGCTGTCGAGTCATCTCTGACCCATAGCGACTCCAGGGACACATCTCTCCCAGAACGCCCCACCTCCATCTGCAATCATTCTGGTAGTATATCCATAGACGTTTTCTTGGTAAAAATATGGATGTGGTTTACCATTGCCTCCTTCCTTGAATCTCCACCCTCCACTCTCTCCCATGCTGTTGCTGCCCAGCTCAGGTGAGTTTTGACTTGTACCAGATTGCCACTTGCAGAAGGTATGTGGGAACTCACAAACCACTGACCAAGCTCGGAATGGAATGGGTATGCCTTTGCCTGACTTTCCCTTTCATAGCCAAGACTAGTAGAGTACTGGAAACTCTCCAGGTGCAATCCTTAAAGGAGAAACAGTTCATTATCTAGACCAATTTCTAGAGTCATGTCTCTAAACCATTTCATTATATAAAGAGGACTACTTGGCATGCCTGCCAGCGTTTTGTGAGACTCTCTTGGATTCCACTAAATTTAGCTAGATCTTCTTCTATATTGAATAGCAATGACATCCAGCTCAGTCACATGGCCCAGGGCAGAACCTTTTGGTTTTGCTTGTTTTTTTATAGTATTTGTTAAGTGCTTATTATTTGCCAGATGACATACTAAGCATAGGGATAGATACAAGCTAATGAGTTTGGACACAATCCATATCCTACATGGGGCTTATAGTCTTTATCCTTATATTACAGATGAGGTAATTGAGACACAGAGAAGTGACTTAATAATAATAATGACGGTATTTGTTAAGTGCTTATTATGTGCCAGCCACTGTACTAGGCCCTGGGGAGGATACAAGGAAATCGTGTTGGACAGAATCTCGGTCCCATGTCGGGCTCAGAGTGTTAATTTATTCAATCATATTTATTGAGTGTTTACTGTGCAGAACACTATACTAAGCGCTTGGGACGTACAAGTCGGCAACATATAGAGATGGTCCTTACCCAGCAACGGGCTCACAGTCTAGAAGGGGGGAGACAAAACAAAACAAGTAGACAGGTGTCAATACAATCAGAATAAATAGAGTTGTAGCTGTATACACATCACTAATAAAATAAATATAGTAAATATGTACAAATAAAATAGAGTAATAAATATGTACAAATATATACAAGAGCTGTGGGGAGGGAAATGGAATAGGGCATAGGGAGGGATGGGGGCGATGGGGAGAAGAGGCGGAGGAGAAGAAGAAAAAGGGGGGCTTAGCCTGGGAAGGCCTCCTGGAGTAGGTGAGTTATCAGTAGGACTTTGAAGGGAGGAAGAAAGCTAGTTTGGTGGATGTGTGGAGGTAGCGCATTCCAGGCCAGAGGAAGGGGTAACTGAGGCCCAGGGAAGTGAAGTGACTTGCCCAAGTTCACACAGCAGGGGAAAACAAGGTACAGTGAGGAGGTTAGCGGCAGAGGAGTGGAGTGTGCAGGTTGGGCTGTAGAAGGAGAGAAAGGTGGTGAGGTAGGAGGGGGCAAGGTGATGGAGACCCTTGAAGCTGAGAATGAGGAGTTTTTGCTTGATTCGAAGGTTGACAGGCAGCCTCTGGAGATTTTTGAGGAGGGAAGTGACATGCCTTGAGCATTTATGTACAAAGATAATCTGGGGAGAGACAGGAGGATGGGAAATCAGAGAGGAGGCTGATGCAGCAATCCAGTAGGCATAGGGTGAGAGATTGAACCAGGAAGGGCTACCGAGTTCGATGGAGAGGAAAGGGTGGATCTTGGCGATGTTGTGGAGGTGAGACTGGCAGGGTCTGGTGACAGATTGGATGTGTGGGGTGAATAAGAGAGCAGAGTCAAGGATAACACCACGGTTGCAGGCTTGTGAGATGATAAGGATGGTAGTGCCGTGTACAGTGATGGGAAAGTCAGGGAGAGGACATGGTTTGGGAGGGAAGATAAGGAGCTCAGACTTGGACATCCATCCCCATTTTTAAGATGAGATAACTGAGGCACAGTGAAGTTACTTTTCCTAGGTCATATGGCAGAAAGGTTGCTGAGCTAGGATTAAAACCCATGACCTTCTGACTCCCAGTACTATGCTCTTTCCACTATGTCAAGCTGCTTCTCGCCATGCTGACTTGCCCAAAATCACCCACCAAACATGTGGCAGAGCCGGGACTAGACACCAGTCCTCCGACTCTAAGGCCTCTGTTATTTTCACTAGGCTATGCTACTTCTCTAAAGTTGTAATCTATTTCAATTGTTGCATCCCACCTCATTCCAATGAGCCACCTTAAACTCTGGGAGAATCGAGTTATCAAACAGTTCTAAGATCTCAAAACTTTTACTTGTGTTTAAGAGTTTTGAAGACTATACACATGGGGAAGGAGAAATGTAAAAATTGAATAATGGCTAGTCCTTATTCTCTTTTATATATCTCCCCTGGCCCATTTAATTGACTTCTCTTCTTTAGATGTACCTCCTGTGGTTTTATGTCACCATGAAGTTTAGCCTGTTTCTCCCCCCACTGAGGGTCTTTCTAAATAGGTAGAATTATAATTTGAATATCCCCCTATGTAATTCATATATACCTAATAAAGCAATATACCTAATATAAATCCCTCCCTCTGACCCTCAGCTCCACAGGCATTAAATACATATCTGTAATTTATTCATTTATTTATATTAGTGTCTGTCTCCCCAGTGGACTGTAAGCTCACTGTGGGCTGGGAATGTACTTACCAACTCTTTTATATGGTTATATTAGTCTCCATAGCACTTAGTACAGTGCTCTGCACACACAGCAAATATTCAATAAACACAATTGATTACCAGCACAATAAATATTGGTAATGAATAAATTTTTCTAAATAAAGAGTTGTAATAATATAACAGCACTTGGCACATAGTAAGTGCTTAACAAATACCATCATAACTATTACTATTATTATAACGACGAATTGGAGGCCTAAGCATTTATCTTAGGAAGAAATACACAATCACTGTTATCGCACCCATCCTCTAATCAATTGATATTCTGAGCAATCACAGAGTTTTTTAGGTTACTTTCAGAATGCAGTTGATGTGCATAGTTCTCATCTTACTGGACTGAGAGGTGAGATTGTCAGGAGGAGATGTGATTCATTCATTTATTCATTAATTCATTCAATCACATTTATCAAGTACTTACTGTGTGCAGTGTACTAAGAGCTTATATTAAGCGCTAAGTTATGTGAAATAATGTTCAATGCGTACTGACCACAGGCTCAGTCAAGAGTCAAGCTGCTCTGGTCTCCACCTCTAGAATGCAGAGTGTATACCGGAGGGCTTTGTCCTTTTGGAGAAGAAGGGGTGTGAGCTGTGCTGAGCCCAGGGAAGACTGAAAATAGTGAAAGCAGTCTGAACCACAACAAGTGACAAGTGCTTCAGGAACAACAGCAGAAGCCAAAGTCCACAGGAAGCTTCATGGTCTAATGGAAGGAGCCCAAGTCTAGTAGTCAGAGGATCTAGGTTCTAATCCTGATGCAGCCACTCGTCTGCTGCGTGGCCTTGGGCAAGTCACTAAACTTCTCTGTGCCTCGGTTGCCTCATCTGTAAAATTGGGCTTCAATAATCCTTCCTCTGATAGACTGAGAGCCCCATGTGCAACAGGGACTGTGTCAGACCTGATTATCTTCTATCTGCTCCACTGTTGAGTACAGTGTCTGGCACATAATAACTGGCTAAATACCATTTTCACTATAATTCTCATTATTAATCTAAATCATATTGTATATTGTATATATGACAGATTAATAATAAGAATTATAGTGAAAGTGGAGTGCTTAATGTGTGCAAAACACAGAACTAGGCACTTGGGAGAGTACAATTTAACAGAGTTGGTAGAAAAGTTTCCTAACTATAAGGAGCTTATAGTCTGAATGATTTGGCTAATATGAATACAGCATCTAAGATCCTCATCATCAACACTCATCAACTGCACTGCTTTAAGTATTACTTCACTGGGGAAGTTTTCATGGAGTAATTTTAGACAACATCTATGGATATTACTTATGGTATTCATTCAGTGTATGTCAAAGCATAATCTAAGCCTAAGGAGGCACTGAAGTAGACCAAATCATCACCACCAACGTTATTTATTGAGCACTTACAGTGAGCAGACCAATGTACTAACCACATGGGAGAGTTAGTGGACACATTCCCTGACCACAGTGAATATACAGAGTAGAGTGGGAGACAGGCATTACTAAAAATCAGACACTAATCCTTGTCGAACATAAGACTCAACACTTACTAAGTTACCAAGTTAACATCAATCAGTGGTATTTACTGAGCCCTTACTATGTGCAGAGCACTGTGATACAATACAATGGAAATAGCAGAAAGGTTTGCTGTCCACAGTGAGCTTACAACTTTCACCCATGTTCCCGGGATTGTGTGGATAAACTGACATAGAATTTATGTAGAAATATCTTAAATATTCCTGAATGATTTACATAAATCTTGGGAAAGATGGAGTGGATGACTGATCCAGGGGTGTGCAAAATTGTTCCAATTAATCAAGATGACTTGAATAATATGTAAGTTACATGATATTTATTAATGAATTTAATGATAGAAACCTTGAAGTGCATGTAAAAAGTATATTAAATGCATTAAAGGCTAATAGTATAAAATTAAGAATATTTCTGTTCTCATTGACTCTCTATTCAAGCATTCTTTTCCTAAGTGCCAACCTTGGACAGCTCCATTTTGCAGATGAAATACAGATAGATCATGGGCCTGGGAGTCAGAGGTCATGATTCTACCGCTTCTCTGCTGTGTGACCTTGGGCAAGTCACTTCATTTCTCTGTGCCTTCGTTCCCTCATCAGTAAAACGGAGATTAAGCCTGTGCGCTCTATGTGAAACAAGGAACTGTTTCCAACCCAATTATCTTTTATCTACCTCAGCACTTAGAACAGTGGTTGGCACATAGTAAAAACTTAACAAATACCATAATTTTATTATTATTTTGTTGATGGGAAATCATACCAAAGTTATGGAATTCATTCTTGTGGGATTTTTAAAGTGTTCCCAAACTGCAGGGACATCATTTTGGGTTTTTCCTGGTCATTTACATCACTATTACTTCAGGGATAAAACCAAAGCCAATTAAACACTCCACATACCCATATACCTTTCCCTTAGAAATCTGTTACCCACAGCTACTCTCCACAGAATGCTGGCGGAACTCTGGACACAGGACAGAACTATTGCTTTCCCTGTTTGTGCTTCTCTGCTGTATACTTTGATTTTTCTAGCTGCTACAGAATGTGTCCTCCTGACAGTGATGGTATATGATTTTTTATGGTATTTGTTAAGCATTTACTAAGTGGCAGGCACTGTACTAAGCATAGTTCTAGATACAAACTAATCAGGTCGGAGCCAATTAATGTTCTAAATTGGTATAATAGTTTTCATCACCATCTTTTTCATTCAGTCATTCAATGTCATATTTATTGAACACTTAATTTGTGCAGAGCACTGTACTAAGCACTTGGAAAGTACAATTCATCAACAAATAGAGACAATCCCTACCCAATAATAGGTTTCAGATGTGAGAACTGAGACACCGAGAAATGAAATATCCAGCCCAAGGTCACACAAGCAGATGAGTTGCAGAGCTGGGATTAAAACCCAGGTCCTTCAGACACCCAGTCCAACACTCCCTCCACTAGGCCATGAGACTGCTCTTGTTACGTGGCCATATGTAATCCCTTGAGTTACTCACTTATCATGAGCTACAAAGTGTGTGTCCACCTGGTGGCTGCTACGTGAAAGGGCCCTTCCAGTCCAGATAGGGGAAATATAGTGAGTCTCCTCACAGCCCTTTGTGATTTGAATAAAATTAACCATTTTTTTTCTGTGACTTGCACCAGTATTGAAGCTAACCTATGGGGAAAACTTCCCCAATAAGCTTCTGCCATAAGATGTGACTATGCTGATTGAAATGGCTCCTTTCCTGTTGATACTCCTGTACTATGTCAAAATCATCTCCCCTTCTTTCAGGCCACAAAGCCTGCCCCATCTGCTCCTCCCACCTCATTGTCATTACCGTTGGATCTCCTGTATTCATTATGTATTATCTGGCCAAGTCAAGACACTCAGGTGATGTGGACAAGCTGCTGTCCTTCTTCTCTACTTGTATTGATACTCTGATAGTCTGAAAGAACAGGAGAGGACCACAGCTCTTAAACTAATACATCAAAAAGTGGATTCCTAACCCAACGCCCCAAGCCAAAGAAGAATTTTTATTATAGGTAGCAGCATATCAATGTTTAAAGGGCATGGGTCTAGGAGTCAAAGAACCTGGGTTCTAACCTCAATTCTGCACATTTAGTTACTGTGACCTTCTCTGTGCATCTGAAAAATGGGGATTCAACACCTGTTCTCCCTCCTCTGACTGTGAGCCCCATGTGAGATTTGATTATCCATCCAGGCTCTTTCTTTCAGTGTGTTACTTTCCTCTAATCCCTCTTGAATTTCTTCCCATTGTTCATGAAACACCTTCTAAAGGCTTAAATTTACCTTCAATTCTATTTCAATTTACCAAATGATAACCCTACCTAAAACATGAGATGCACAATCTTGTCTAAATAAACTTAATTGAGAAGCAGTGTGTCCTAGAAGATAAACCATGGGCCTGGAAGTTAGAAGGACCTGGGTGCTAATCCCACTCCACTACGTGTCTACAGTGTGACCTTGGGCAAGCCACTTCACTTCTCTGTGGCTCATCTTGTCTCATCTGTAAAATGGGGATTAAGTATGTGAGCCCCATGTGGGACATGACTATGCAAAACTTGATCAGCTCATATCAACCCCGGTGCTTAATTAATTAATTAATTCATTCATTCATTAATTCATTAATTCATTCAATCATATTTACTGAGTGCTTACTGTGTGCAGAGCACTGTACTAAGCGCTTGGGAAATACAAGTTGGCAACATATAGAGACGGTCCCTACCCAACAGCGGGCTCACAGTCTAGAGGGGGAGACAGACAGCAAAACATATTAACAAAATAAAATGAATAGAATAAATACGTACAAATAAAATAAATAAATAAATAGAGTAATAAATACGTACAAAACATATATACATATATACAGGTGCTGTGGGGAGGGGAAGGAGGTAAGGTGGGGAGATGGGGAGGGGGAGGAGGGGGAGAGGAAGGAGAGGGCTCAGTCTGGGAAGGCCTCCGGGAGGAGTTGAGCTCTCAGTAGGGCTTTGAAGGGAGGAAGAGAGCTAGCTTGGTGGATGTGCGGAGGGAGGGCATTCCAGGCCAGGGGGATGACGTGGGCCGGGGGTCGATGGCGGGACAGGCGAGAACGAGGCACAGTGAGGAGATTAGAGGCAAAGGAGCGGAGGGTGCGGGGTAGGCTGTAGAAGGAGAGAAGGGAGGTGAGGTAGGAGGGGTCGAGGTGATAGAGGGCCTTGACGGTGAGGGTGAGGAGTTTTTGCCTGATGCGTAGGTTGATTGGTAGCCACTGGAGATTTTTGAGGAGGGGAGTCACATGCCCAGAGCGTTTCAGCAGTGGCAGCGGCATGAAGTATGGATTGAAGTGGGGAGAGACAGGAGGATGGGAGATTGGAGAGGTGGCTGATGCAGTAATCCAGTCGGGATAGGATGAGAGATTGAACGAGCAGGGTAGCAGTTTGGATAGAGAGGAAAGGGCTGATCTTGACAATTTTGCAGAGGTGAGACCGGCAGGTTTTGGTGATGGTTTGGATGTGAGGGGTGAATGAGAGAGCGGGGTCGAGGATGACACCAAGGTTGCAGGCTTGTAAGACAGGAAGAATGATAGTGCCATCAACAGTGATGGGAAATTCAGGGAGAGGGCAGGGTTTGGGAGGGAAGATAAGGAGTTCTGTGCTTCTGAAAAATGGGGATTCAACAACTGTTCTCCCTCCTCTGTGAGCCCCATGTGAGGCCTAGCTCATACTAAGCACTTAGTTCCAGCGCTTAGAACAGTGCTTTGCACATAGTAAGAACTAATCATATGCCATCATTATTATTAATATTACCATTAAAATAGTCTGATAAAAGGAACTGAATAAAGGGTAGATCATTAGATGTTACTATTCAAGGAGCTTATTTTTTTTTCTTTTGGAATTAGAAGAATACTTTCCTTGAGCTCTTTTGGATGCAGACAATTACTAGATGTCACTTCATCTATGGTTTTACTTCAAAACTAAAACCCACAATTTGACTTTCAGACATGGGCAGCATCTGTTTAAATACAGATGGGTGTGTATTCCCTAGAAGACCAGGGTAGTGATTATGGAACTAGGAGTGGATCAGGAGCATAGGAACCTGTCTGTAAGATGAAAAATCAACCTAACCTTCAACTTCCAGGAACTCCTAAATATTGTTTTCTCATCTTCTCTTTAAACTTTTAAAATAAAACATTAAACATTAATACATATTAGTAATTCTGTAATGCAACAAAGGATTGTCCACATGCTCTGCAAGCATTAAGCCCTTAATCAATACCATTAATTGCTGGAGAAAATACCCAGTTTTACATGTTGATGTCTTGGTATTTCATTTCTTCCTAGCCTGAGTTCTTACTGGTGTAGTCTGTTTTAATTCTGAGAACAAGGAATGGGACTCTGACACTTCCCCATGGTCTTTCCAAGAGTCCAGAATATTCTGTGCATACAGTGAGCCATATGCAACTGATAGAGATGGGAATGTGCCAAGTAATAGTGCCTGAGCAAAGTCACTGACTTTTTACCTCAATAAAAAAGTCACCTTCACAGATCAGAGCCTCTCAGATCCTGGAAAGATATCCTTTTACCCAGAATTATCTTCAGAGAACCTTTCATCTCTTGATTCCTCAGACTGTAGATCAGGGGATTTAGCATGGGAGTGAAGATTGAATAAGAGAGAGAAAGCAGCTTCTTGGTCTCAGGAGAGTAGGAGGCTTTCACTCAGAAATAAATCAAACCCGCAGCCCCAAAGAACAGTGAGATCACAATGAGATGGTACAAGCAGGTGGAGAAAGCTTTGCAACGGCCCTCACATCTTCAGGATGGTGACGAGGATGTGGTTGTAAGCTACAATGATCACTACAAAGGAGAGCACCAGGACAATCACAGTTGTGGTTATACTGTAGAAGTAGCATGGAGTTGTGGAGTTAGAAGGTCATGGGTTCTAATCCCGACGTTGACACTTGTCTGCTGTGTGGACTTTGGCAAGTCACTTCCCTTCTCTGAGCCTCTTAATTCTCTCATCTGTAAAATGGGGATTGAGACTGTGAGCCCCACATGGGTCAGGGACTGTGTCCAACCCTTTCTGCTTTTATCCATCCCAGCTCTAACTACAGTGCCTGGCCCATAACTAAGTGCTTATCAAATGCTACAATTATCGGGCCGGGGTCTCCCGCCCTCACAGAGGGACCGCCGGACCAGTGGCATAGAGACCAAACCCAGCGCTCCCTGTTTGGCATCCAGGTCTTCTCCAGAAAGAAAGAAGATTTCTGATTCTGGAAATAAAGGTGATTCAAGCACCTCCATCCTGCTGCGCGACAGGTGTTCAGCTAAGTCTAGTTCCCAGGACTTCGTTCAGTGCTTGGCACATGCCCAGCCTGCACACTCTGCTCTTCTGGCGCTAACCTTCTCATCATGCCTCGATCTCACTTGTCCCTCAGTCGACCCCTGGCCCATGTCCTGCCTCTGTCCCGGAATGCTCTCCCTCCTCAAATCCGCCAAAAGATCACTCTTCCCCCTTTCAAAGCCCTACTGAAGGGTCACTTCCTCCAAGAGGCCTTCCCAGACTAAGCCCCCCTTTTCCTCAGCTCCCCCTCCCATTCGCATCACCTCAACTCACTCCCTTTGCTCTTCCCCCCTCCCTATCACACAGCACTTATGCATTTATGTATATATGTATAATTCTATTTATTTATATTGATACTTGTATACTTGTTTTGATGTGTACATATCTATAATTGTATTTATTTATATTGATGCCTGTTTACTTGTTTTATCTCTGTCTTCCCCCTTCTAGACTGTAAACCCTGTGTGGGAAGGGATTGTCTCTCTTAATTGATGAATTGTAGTTTCCAAGCGCTTAGTACAGTGCTCTGCACACAGTAAGTGCTCAATAAATACAATTAAATGAATGAATGAATGAATCGCAAGTGCAAAAATGTCTGGAACACCAGGTCTAAGAGAGGAGGGCTATGACAGAAGAAATGGTTAATTACATTAGGCCCATAGAAAGACAATGTAAACATCAATGTAGTCTTACTGTTGCCACGGGAATCCCTGCTAGCCAGGAAGCCAGGGCCAGCTGCAGACAGAATCTCCAGTTCATAATGAGTAAATAGCAGAGTGGGTTACAGATGGCTGTATGTCTGTCATAAGCCATCGTTATCAGGATCCAACACTCCAAGGCCCGAAAAAGAAGACAAAATACATGTAGGCTGCACAGCCACCAAAGGAAATACTTTCGTCCTTGGACAGTAAATTGGTGGGCATTTTGGGGATGATGACAGTCGAATAGCCAATAACCTTTAGAGACAGATTCCTGAAGAAAAAGTACATGGGGATTGAAGGGTGGGATCCACCGTGCAGACCAACACTATGAGGGAGTTTCCTATCAATGCTATTAGGTATACTACAAGGAAAATCATAAACAGGATGACCTGAAATTCATGGAGATTGGAAAAACCCAGAAGAATGAATTCAGTTACAAGTGACAGATTGCTTTCCCTCATTCACATGTTATATTTTTGCCAATGTAAATACAGAAATATCTGGGCCCAAAATATGTCTTCTCCGTTCAGGAAAAAAAAATCAGTAGCATTTTTTTTTCAGAGTCTAGGTCTTCCCTACAAACATTTCTCAGAATAAACTTGGGTAGCTTATTTGGTCAAGGATCAAGGAGGTTATCATAGCATGAAATATATGGTGTCTATGTTCTCAGTGTCCAGAAGAACAAGATCAGGAGACTGGGGAGGTTGTGAAGTTAGTCAATAATACAGATTCTGCAAAGGAATAAAGAGTTTCATTTCATCATCACTTGCTATTTACATTTATCATTATTGAACCCACATTTTTCCCACCACACTTCATGTTATCACCTTTATAGGGCCTACGTATGCTGGGGGAATTAAATAATCACAGATTCTCTGCAGGGAACAAAGCACCCCAATCCATGACTCCTACATAGAAATTTCCTCAACTTCTGGTCACACAAACACACCTTCACACACCGATCTGCAACCCCACACACATAACCATCTGTACACAAACACAATTACACACATGCATACAGCCTGGGTTTTCATGTGCCCAACGATGACTGGGTGAAATTTTTTCACACAAAAACAACAACCAAAAATCTACCCACTTGTCCATACAACCTTTTCTCTCTCAAGTCCCATCCTTAAGGAAGTGGTGTTATAATTTCAGAATTGTGAGGATTTTTTGTATAGTATTTAAGCACTTTGTGCTAGGCACTGTTCCAGTATCTGGGGTAGATACTAGTTAATCAGGTTAGACACAGTCCATGTCCTACATGGGGTTCACTTTCTTAATCCCCATTTTATAATTGAAGTCACTGAGATATAGAGAAGTGAAATGACTTGCCCAAGATCACACAACAGACACGTAGCAGTTTGTTTGCAACTAGGTGGTCCCAAAAGAGAAAGATACCTGTCTTCCCCTTCTCAAGTACCTGGAAATCCTTCCATACTCCTCCTTTCTTCACTTTTGTAAGTGACAAGAAGAACTGCTTAGTACAAGTGCTTAGTAAAGTGCTCTGCACACAGTAAGTGCTCAATAAATACGATTGAATGAACTGGTACTATCAACAGGATCGTGGGGAAGGAAGGAATAGTTCAAACTCAGGGAACCAAGAAAATTATTTAAACTCCCTAGAGTCTTAGTCTTTCCATAACAAAGGTTCACTGTTGTCTTGATTTTTTAAATGTAGAATTTCATTTTTGAATAATTTTAGTGAAGTGAAACAGAAGAATAAAACGAAAGCCCAAATGTATCTCAAGGCTCCTTCGGTTGATACCCCTATAGTGTGTAAGGATCGTTTCCATTTTCTAGGAGCAGTTTAACTGCTTATATGGATTTGAAACATGAGACCACAAATGAAATGGCCAACTGTGTGGTAGTATAGTTAAACTAAAAGCCCTGGGTAAATTATCTGGCCTTTCAAAATTGAGTTTCCAAAAATATTAGGATGTTTTCTTTTCATGTCATGTTTATTTTACTGGGCGTTGTGGGAAGAGTGCTCTGTCTGTGAAGTCACCACCCCCCACACACACACACCTGAGCAACCCACAGCAAGGACACGGAACTGCTACACCACAAGGTTGTGGAACGGGAACTGTCCCAATCAGATAGACATTCTAGGAACCCTGGGAGATCTAACTGGTATGAGGGGGCTTCGCACACAAATGCATGATAAGTAAGGTATATAAGAGGCATTGCTGCAATAATTAGCTGTAGGCGTTTAGACTGAGCCCTGCAGAGCCTGCCCTGTTGATTAGGACTCGTTCCCTCTCCTTCACTTGCTGCTGCCCCACAGCTATGTGAGTACACCCAATTAAGAGGCAGAACTGATCACTCTGGCTCGGTGTCTGGTCTTTGGCTCATCGTCATCCAATCTGAAGAACCCTGAGCAGCCCTCTGGTGGGTGACTTCAGCTGAATTGGGGAGCATCTCCCCACACCATCACATGAACAAAACTCTTTGTTATATTTATTTATTCATGCTTCTGATGTCAAGATTCCTTATCCAAATTTTACAGATTCTTAAATCGAAATTGTTACCAAAGCACTCAAATGCTGCCCAGGAGCAGTACATACCCCCCAAATCCTCCTGTACTCCCCCAAAAGTCCAACTGACTTGTATGGGGCAAGTCAGCTGCTTAGTTAGCGAATTATTTTCTGGTGCAGGTTCGAGGTCCTTTCCACGTGTAAGATTACATGATTTGTCATTCACTAATGGCTGAAGCTAAAATGTGGAGCATCCAGGAAAAAGAGCCGGCTCAGTGCTAACATAGCTGAAGTCCTAGGCTTCACACAAGCTCTTATGTCTCTAGCTGAAACTGTAGCTAGTAGCTAGAAAGTGAGATTGATCCCCATTCACTGTGCTTTAAAATCTTGCCTTGAAGTAGAAATGATAAACAATTTCCCCCAGCCCCCGCACTGCTCTCTGGGTGTCATTTAGGCTTGAGAAACTATTTTCATATTTTCAGTTCACTCAGAGTACCACTTAGAGGTTTTTGCTTCAGAAGAACTTAGAAGGTTAATGCAGCTTCTAAAGAGATCAAGGGTGGTTTCTTAGACATTGAGAAAATCTGATTCACTCCCCTGAGTCACATGTGAATGTAAAATGGGAGTGGTTTCTCATTCTTGGGAACAAAGTCATGTGGAACGTCACGCCAGATGCAGTAGGAGTTCCAGGGCAGTGGTATCAAATGTGAACACTAGGGAGAATGTACGGTATCACCTAGTATGGAGGTTACATGGCAAAGATTCATTCATGCTCAGGCTGCACTGGGAGGAAGGGCATATCCACCTCCAGGTGAAGCCCCGGGGGAAAATAGCCTTCCTTGTGTCACCATATCTTGACAATCCAGAATTACCTATGCAGTTATAATCATCTCACAGCAATCTCAAGAGATAAAAATCAAGTGAGTCCATAGAGATGAGTTCAATTTGCCACCCAAGATTCAACTCATCTAATAAAAAAATAATGATAGTAATGAATGTGGTACTTATTAAGCACTTACTGTGTGTCAGAAACTGTACTAAGCACTGGGGTAGACACAAGATCATTGGGTTGGACACAGTCCCTGTTTCACGTATGATTCACAGTCTAAGTACAGCACTTACGTAGATATTCATAATTTATTCATGTATATTAACGTCTGTCCTCCTCTCTAGATTGTAAGCTCATTGTGGGCAGGGAATGTATCTACCAACTCTGTAGTATTGTACTCTCCCAAACTCCTATTGGGCACACAGTAAATGCTCAATAAATGCAATTGATCCTTTGACTGACTGAGGAAGAATGAGAGGATTTGAAGTTGCCGCTATATTCTACAAATCACTTCATTCAACCAGAGCTGTCTAGTTTGTTATGTAACAGAATTTATGATTATTCACTCCTACAAATTCCATTCCAACATGTCAGTTCCATTAGTTGACAATCCTGAGCTTATGCACTCTCCTCCCACCAGTTTTCTGGAGTTCACAACCACAGTAGTGGAAATGGTATTGATCTAAACTGTAAGCTTCTCTCGTGAGCTATGTATATATCTCAATGTTTATCTATAAACATACACATTTCTATATGTTTATTTATATTATTGCCTGTCTCCTCCTCTAGACTGTAATCTCATTGTGGGCAGGGAATGTGCCTGTTATGTTGTTAAATTGTACTCTCCCAAGTGTTTATTACAGTGCTCTGCACTCAGTAAGCACTCAATAAATGCTTTTGAATGAATGAATGAATAGACTATAAGCTTTCTGTGGATAGGGAACACATCTACCAACTCTGTTGTACTCTCCCAAGTGCTTAATTCAGTGCTCAGCATAAAGTAAGCACCCAATAAATGAGATTGATCGATTGATTGAGCATCTACCAGAGACAATGCACTGCAATGCACTGCATACAGTGTTATGCCCAAGGTAAACATTCAATAAGTGCCACTGATTTATTGATTAATTGATTGAAGTGCTGGGAAACAGAAGTACATTCCTGCCATAAGGATCTTACCATATGTGTTTCTTGAGGACTTATAGCCATATGACTCTCCTTCAAGGAAATGGAAGGAAGGTATCCAACTATAGTAGAAATAGCAGTCACATAGAGTATATGATACTTCGACTTGCTGAAATAAGGACTCTGGTTACCCTTTAGCAGCAAGGAGTTAGAATGAATAAGTCAAAGCTCTCAAGGAGACAAATGGTTCCACCATAATAATTGATAATAATTGAGGCATTTGTTAAGCACTTACTCTATGACAAACACTGAACTAAGAACTGGGGGAAATAGAAGATAATCAGGTCGCATTTGAGGCTCACAGTCTAAGTAGGGGAAAGCAGATACTGAACCCTGATTTTTCGTGCATTTGAAGGAATTGAGGCACAGAGAAGTTAAGTGACCTGCCCAAGGTCACACAGAAGACAAATCAAGGAAACAGTAGTCTAGAACACTCCTTAGGGTAGAATGGAGCATGGAGCTATATAACTTATGAAGTGATTTTCTACATAGATTTCTTGCCTGAAATTGGCATGAGAGTTGGCAAAGCCTAGGAGAGAAAAAGCATGAGCAATTGGTTTAGATAGGGGTTGGGGTAGTTGAAAATATATGTCTGGATCTGATGGCTAGCATCAGGTTTGGGAGGAATGGGGATGGGATTTTGAGTGTTGAAGACACAGGTTGCTTGTTGAACTCGGATGAATTTGCTGCACTATTATTCAGGGGGAAAGAGATTAGATGACCATTCCTTGGTAAGTGCTAATATTATTCTAAAAAATTGTGATACCTTATATCCTTTTAAAAGGGAAAAGTACATGCTTATGTGTACTTTGATCCCCTTTTCTGTAACATATGCAAGGTGAAAGAACACCCCTGTTTCTGGCACCCTTGTACTAAAACAATAGCATTTTTAGTGGTGTCATTAAACATTGATCACTAGCAGGTCCCTATTTGCTCAGGGGAGTGGTTTTCTGCCTGAGATCCCCCTTTTTGTGCATTTTGCTTGTTTGTGATGTGACTAATCCCCCTTCTGCATCACCCTAACTTCCTCCCTTTATTCATTCCCCCTCCCGCAACACTTATGCCCATATCTGTAATGCCCGTAGACTGTAAGCTTGTCATGGGCAGGAAATGTGTCTGTTTATTGTTATTTTGTACTCTCCCAAACACTTAGTACAGTGCTTTTCACACAGTAAGTTCTCAATAAATATGATTGAGTAAATGAAAGGGAAGTCCCATATTGAAATGATCTCTTTCTTGAATGATTCTTGTCCCACGCTAACTCTCCTTGCAGCAGATATTTATGAGTCAATATGTTTGATTCTCAGAAGGACCAAGAGAAGATTCCACTTTCACACTGAAGCAGCCAATATCAAAAGAATCCATGAGATTCAGAGACACACTTGGATTAAGTGCTATTCCCAGGAGGCTGCAGGATGGGTTTGCTCATCAAAGGAATTCTAACTTTCCCGAAGTTAACCCAATCGAATATTTTTGTAGCGCTGCCTAGGTGATGAAAATTTCATGGTAGGTTGTAGCCTTTTCATGTTTTGGTGTCCATCAGTTCTGGGGGAACAAACACTCCCCTATGTAGTAGGTTGAGGAATTTCTTCACAATAATGATTAATAGTATATGTTAAGCACTTACAATATGCTAAGGACTGGACTAAGTGCTGAGATAGATGCCAGATGATCGGGGGCTCACAGTCTAAGGGGGAGGAAGAGAAGGTATTGAATTCCCAGTTTACAGATGAGGAAAATGAGGTGCAGAGATGTTAAGTGATTTGCCCAAAGTCACACAGCAGGTCAGTTAGAAAAGAGTGATTAAAACCCACATCGTCTGAAAAGCAGGCCCATGCATGGCTTAGTGGATAGAGCACGGGCCTGGAAGCCATGAAGAACTTGGGTTCTAGTCCTGACTCTGCCACTTGTCTGCTGTGTGACCTTGGGTAAATCGCTTGACTTCTCTGGGTCTCAGTTCCCTCATCTGTAAAATGGGATTAAGACTGTGAGCTCCTTATGGGACAGGGACTATGTCTAACTTGATTAACCTATGCCTACTCCAGCGCTTAGGACATAGCCTGGTATATAGTAAATGCCTAACAAATACCGTTAATTAAAAAGATTCTATGAGGACCAAGCCAGGATATCCACAAATCAGTTGAACAATACAGATTGTAGCTGGGCTGAGTTAGTCCAGTCAAACCTTAACCAGAAAGCCCAGATCTACAGAGGATTAACGAGATTCAAGAAATCTCGTTATAAAGGAATTTGGAGTACATTTGTAGATGAGTCCTTTACCTTATGTGGAAGTCTCTGAGTGGCATTTACATTTGCTCTTACAGAAAGGAAATATCATAGAATCCCAGTTGGAGAAGATATCCAGCGGTCAACTAGTTTAGCCCCCAGCCTCGAGGCCAGGGTGTAACTTAGCCAGCCAACATAAACAATAGATTATCATTCCTCAGCAACCTGTATTATTATTCCACAACACCTGCTCTCAAACTTGATCCCAGTGGATATCTACTTTACTGTGAACCTCATCTGAAGATCATCTGCCTTGAGAAGCAACATGGATTAGTGAAAACAACATGGGCTTGGGAGTCCCAAATTGTGGGTTCTAATCCTGGCTCCTTCACTTGTTAGCTATGTAACTTTGGGTAAGTCACTTAACTTCTCTGTGCCTCAGTTACCTCATCTGTAAAATAGGGATTAAGACTGTGAGCCCCACGTGGGACAACCTGATTACCTTGTATCTCTCCCAGCAGTTAGAACACATAGTGGTACATAGTAAACACTTATGAAATACTATTATAATTATTATTGTTATAAAGCATGGGCCTGGGAGTTAGCAGGACCTGGGTTGTAATCCTGACTCTGACACATGTATGCCATGTGACCTTGGACAAGTCACTTAACTTCTCTGGGCCTCACCTATGTCATCTGTAAAATGAGGATTAAGAGTGTGAGGCCCATGGGGAGCAGAGACTGTGTCCAACCTGATTAATTTGTATCTAGGCCAGCACTTAGTACAGTACTTGGCACATAGTGAACACTTAACAAGCGCCATAATTATGAATTATTATTGTATGTCCAAGATTGAACTCCTTATCTTCCCTCCCAAACCCTGACTTTCCCATCACTGTATACAGCACTACCATCCTTCCTGTCTCACAAGCCCACAACCTTGGTGTCACCTCGACTTTGCTCTCTCGTTCATCCCTCACATCCAATCTGTCACCAAAACCTGCCAGTCTCACCTCTGCAACATCGCCAAGATCCGCCCTTTCCTCTCCATTCAAACAACTACCTTGCTAGTTCAATCTCTGGTCCTATCCTGACTGGATTACTGCATCAGCCTCCTCTCTGATCTCCCATCGTCCTGTCTCTCCCCACTTCAGTCTATACTTGATGCTGCTGCCCGAATAATCTTTGTGCAGAAACGCCCTGGGCATGTTACTCCCCTCCTCAAAAATCTCCAGTGGCTACCAGTCAGCCTACACATCAAGCAAAAACTTCTCACTCTCGGCTTCAAGGCTTTCCATCACCTCGCCCCCTCCTACCTCACTTCTAATCTCTCCTTCTACAGCCCAGCCCACACCCTCCAATCCTCTGCCACTAACCTACTCACTGTACCTCGTTCTTGCCTATCCCACCATCGACTGCCGGCCCACATCCTCCCCTTGACCTGGAATGCCCTCCCTCCCCACATCCACCAAGCTAGCTCTCTTCCTCCCTTCAAAGCCCTACTGAGAGCTCACCTCCTCCAAGAGGCCTTCCCAGACTGAATCCCCGTTTTCCTCTCCTCCTCCCCATCTCCCCCACCCTACCTCCTTCCCCTCCCCACTGCACCTGTATATATGTTTGTACAGATTTATTACTCCATTTTACTTGTACATATTTACTATTCTATTTATTTTGTTAATGATGTGCATCTAGCTTTACTTCTATTTATTCTGATGACTTGACACCTATCCACATGTTTTGTTTTGTTTTCTGTCTCCCCCTTCTAGACTGTGAGCCTGTTGTTGGGTAGGGGCCATCTCTATATGTTGCCAACTTGTACCTACCAAGGGTTTAGTACAGTGTTCAGCACACAGTAGGTGCTCAATAAACACGATTGAATGAATAAATTATCTCTACTGTGGGCAAGACCCGGCTATCCAGAGAGCTCTAGCCCCCGAGTAATCTTTCTCCTCTCTCCGTGAAGTCTACTTCTGCCTCTAGCCCGGTTGATGTCTTATGTAGCTGCTGGTTCTTTTTTTGTTAGTAACTAGGATCCATGTTAGGGGCATTGTACTCTCTCACAAGTGGTTAGCACAGTGCTTTGCACACTGTAAGTGTGCAATAAATGCAATCGAATGAATGAATGAAGGAAAGGTGCTATTTTTTTTTTTTTGCTAATCATTCCACGTGAGCCACCAGTGATTCTGAGAATGATGGGGGGCAGAAAGAATTCCTTTAATGGAGTTCTCAGGATGAGTTTCCAAATCGACACAGCCTGGTGCAAAGCACAAATATTGTTCTTGGCTCACGTGAGAATTCTCAGGTATCTTCCAGAGTTCTTGGCCTGATTTGTACCTCTATTTGTTTCCATTTTCAATCGTCCTTCCATGACTGCTTGGCAAAACCTAAATAACAAATCACCAACTAGATACTCTAGCCAGGTATAGACAGGAGTGGTTTGATTCTCACCTTAACATAGTTATGCTGGATGGGACATGCGAGGAGAATGAGTGACAGTGGGATGCTTGGACAACCACCATATGACAAACTGAAATCTGGAAACTGAAAGAAAGAAGGGTAGGGGAAATATTTTAAGGACAAGATAAAATAAATCTTCAGATAACGCTACATCCGGGCTGAAAACTGGGAGTCCATTGCTGAGGAGAAAACTGCATGGTGCACTGCCATCAAGGAAGGGCAGTCACTTTCTTTGGGCAAAACCTTTATAAGTAGAAAGAGAGAGAGACAAGGAGGCAAAAGGAATAAAGAAGCCTGCATGGCTTAGTGGAAAGACCACGGGCCTGGGAGTCAGAGGACCTGGATTCTAATCCTGGCTGTGCCACATACTTGCCGTGTGACCTTGGAAAAGTTACTTAACTTCTCTGTGCCTCAGTTACCTCATCTGTAAAATAGGGATTAAGACTATGAGCTCTATGTAGAACAAGGACTATGTCGAACTTGATTATCTTGTATAGTCTTGGGGCTTAGTGCAGTGTCTGGCACTTAGTAAGTGATTTACAAACACTATAAAAAAGAGAATAAACAGTCCACGGTGTTGCAAACGTTAAATACGACAACACAGCAAGGGACAACCTTTTGGTGTACACAATGTTGCTGGGACGTGGGTCCTTCAATGTTTTTTTCAGCCATACACATATTTTGCCATCTACGGGGTATAGACTATAAACTCAATTTGGTCAGGGAATGTGTCTGGTGCACTGTTATATTGTACTCTCCCAAGTGCTTAGGACAGTGCTCTGCACAAAGTAGATGCTCAATAAATATGACTGACTGGCTGACAAATATGAAGGACAACCATAAGTGTATGTATGCATATTGATATGAGCTACCCTGGAAAGACGGACCCAGGGCCTTGTGGATACGTTTTGCAGAAAAGGGCAGGTGGGCTTACAAGGGCTTACCAGTATTAAGGTCGCATCTCATTATGGTCACATCTTCTCCAAGAGGCCTTCCCCAATTAAGCCCTATTTTCCCTGGCTCACTCTCCCTTCTGCATCATCTATGCACTTGAATCTGTGACCTTCAGATATTTCACCTCACCTCACCTCCAAATCCACAGCACTTAAGTACATATCTTTAAATTGTATATTATCAATTATTTATTTATTCATATTAATGTCTGTCTCCTCCTCTAGACTATAAACTAATTTTGGGCAGGGAATGTGTGTGCTAATGCCGTTGTACTGTTTTCTCCCAAGTGCTCAGTACAGCTCCCTGTACCTAGTAAGCGCTCGGTAAATGCTGATAATACTGATGATATTGATTGATTAAATGATGTGGGGAATGTCCCCCTGAGGGAGATAAAAATAATAATAATGGTATTTGTTAACTGCTTACTATGTGCCAAGCACCATTCTAAGTATAGGAGGTAGATACAAGGTATTCAGGTTGTCCCACGTGGGACTCTCAGTCTTAATCCCCATTTTACAGGTGAGGTAACTGTGGCTCAGAGAATTTAAGTGAGTTGCCCAAAATCACACAGTTGACAAGTGGCAGAGCTGGGATTAGAACACAAAACTTCTGACTTCCAAGCCAGTGCTCTTTCCACTAAGCCACACTGAGATGCACAGACAAAGGGATTTCCACTGACAGTGGCAGCTAAGACCTTCTGACTCTTGGCCAAATCAACGGAGCAATCAGTTGGCCAGTGTGGTTTGCCAGGTGAGTCTGGAGGTGGCCAAAGGGTGGTAAGATACAATAATAATGATGATGGCATTTATTAAGTGCTTACTATGTGCAAAGCACTGTTCTAAGCGTTGGGGAGATACAAGGTGATCAAGTTGTCCCATGGGGGGCTCACAGTCTTAATCTGCATTTTACAGATGAGGTAACTGAGGTGCAGAGAAGTTAAGTGACTTGCCCAAAGTCACACAGCTGACAATTGGCAGAGCCTGGATTTGAACCCATGACCTCTGGCTCCAAAGCCCGTGCTCTTTCCACTGAGCCACGCTGCTTATCAACAAACAATACCCCCTCTTGAACCGTAAATCCATTAGGCCTGGACAGGAGAAATAGATCTATGCATTAGGGTAAACTTTCTAAGCATACCAGTGAAGGTTCTCAAACTCCCAGATAAAATGAATTGTGCAAATGAAAAAAAACGATTTCAACCCCAGTTGGCCTCTGACCACATAAATTGTGGGATCCGAAGACAGGAATTCAATGGGGCAAAGAGGCTAAGAGTAGGCAAGAGAAACAGGCCCAGGCCTGAAGGAACTGTGTTCTCTGGAGCAGAGAGTGGGATTAGATGTGATGTTGAGAAGCAGCATAGTGTGGTGGATAGAGTCCGGGCCTGGGAGTGAGAAGACCATGAGTTCTAATCCCGGCTCTGACACTTGTCTGCTGTGTGGTCTTGAGCAAGTCACTTCACTTCACTTCTCTGTGCCTCAGTAATCTCATCTGTAATATGGGGATTAAGACTGTGTGGGACAGGGACTGTGTCCAACCTGATTTGCTGTATCCACCCGGAATTTAGTGCCTGGCACATAGTATGCACTTAACAAATACCAAAATTATTATTATTATTGTTGATGTGGCTTGTGGCAGGTGGATTTAGATATCTGATGTGAAAAAAGTGGAAAAGCAGAGAGAATAGAGGCAGAGAAAGACTGCGCTATATGGAGGCTTCCAGGCAGAGACAGAGAAAGAGACAGAGAGCCACACATGTTAGAATAACACACACACACACACACACACACACACACACACACACCCATCACACAGACATATGCTGCTTTAGGAGTTAGCATAGCTTAATGAAAATAACATAGGCCTGAGAGTCCGAGGACCTGGGTTCTAATCCTGACTGTGCCAATTGCTTGCTATGTGAACTTGGGCAAGTTTCTTAACTTTTCTGTATTTCAGTTATCTCATCCGTAAAATGAGAATTAAATCCTCCTCCCTACAACTTTGACTGTGAGCCCCATGTGGGAAAGAGAGTGTGTCCAACCTTATAAACCTTACACCCCAGGTCTTAGAACAGTGCTTGACACATAATAAACACCTAACAAATACCGTTAATACCTGCAACAACACACAGTAACACCCACTCAGAAGCACTTAAAAATATGTTTTTCCCTTGAAGAAGCTGGCCAAGGCAGGAGCAACAGTTTTAGCGGGTACTCGTCTCTGTGTCTCATCTATCTGCCCTCCCTCTTTAACGGCATCTTGAAGGATATTAGTCACTTTGCTCTGGTGCTGTTGACATAAGTTTGCCACCTCTACAGAAAGGATTGTAAATTCTTTTCTGAAGGAATTTAGAATGTATGGAGGCCCAACTATCAGACATCCCGCCAATCAGCAGTGTTTATTGAAGACATACTGTGCGCAGAGCACAGAGTAAGCATCTCGAAGAGTAGTACACAGAAGAAAATATATAGAGGATATAGTCTTTAAACTCGTTGCGGGCAGTGAATGTATCTGTTTATTGTTATATCGAGTCTCCCAAGCACAGTAAGTGTTCAGTAATTACGATTGAATGAATGAATGAATGATGCCTGCCACAAAGAGCTTGCAGGTTAGAGGAGGAGATGACAGACTATTCCTGATTCCAGCACATGGCCTATTAGAAAGACTACGGGCCGGGGTTAAGGACGGAAATTGCCCCCGCAGTTTATGCGGAGGTAACACATTTCCAAAGTGGGTCTCATGTGGGCCGCTCCTCACTGGGCCTCTGCGGGGATGTCTGGTCAGGTTTCGCGGGGCATCTTGAGGAGGCATGGCTCATGCTTTTGGGGATGCCAGAGTGAGGCCCAGTTAGCATGGGCCCAGCGGAGGGCCCTTGCCGGTTCCTGCCTCCCTCTGGCCTGAGCCTGGGCCCGTTAGAGCCTTATGGTCCTCAGGTCGTCCCACGGGGTGCTCACAGTCTTAATCCCCATTAGACAGGTGAGGGAACTGAGGCCCAGATAAGTTAAGTGACTTGTCCGAAGTCACATAGCTGATAAGTGGTAGAGCCGGGATTTGAACTCCATGACCTCTGACTCCAATGCCCGGGCTCTTTCCACTGAGTCATGCGGCTAATCTGTAGCTGCTTCTCTTGTAGTCATCATTGCCTGGAAGAGCCACAGGACTGTGTGTGTGTGTGTGTGTGTGTGTGTGTGTGTGTGTGTGTGTGTGTGAAAGAGAGAGAGAGAGAGAGACAGAGAGAGAGAGAGAGAGAGAGAGAGAGAGAGAGAGAGAGAGAGAGAGAGATTGATGGTGATGAAAATTCAAAGTGAGCCCTTTAAGGGCTAAGGACCATATATCATTTGTATACTGTGTAGCACCATAGGTTTTTGATGCAGAGATACTGAACACCATCATCATTCTGACTTTACATTAATTTAGTACCTTACCACACATTCTTCTCCCTCCTATTTAGACTGTGAACTCTATGGGGGACAGAGCCTGCATTCAACCTCATTACCTTTTATCTTCCCCACTGCTTAGTACATTGGGTTTTTTTTTTCAAGAAATTTGCTAAGCACTTTCTATGTGCTAGGCACTCTACCAAGTGCTTGAGTAGATACAAACTAATCACTTTGGACACAGTCCATATCCCATGTTGTGCTTATGGTCCTATGGTCCTCATTTTACAGATGAGGTAACTGAGGCACAGAGAAGTTAAATGACTTTCCCCAGGTCACAAAGCATTCATTCATTCATTCAATCGTGTTTCTTGAGCATTTACTGTGTGTAGAGCACAGTACTAAGCACTTGGAAAGTACAGTTCTGCACCTAATAGAGACAATCGCTACCCACAAGGGGCTCACAGTCTAGAAGGAGTGAGGCAGACATCAAAACAAGTAAACAGGAATCAATAGCATCAATATGTATACACATCAAAACAAGTAAACAGGCATTAATATAAATGAATAGAATTATTCATATATATATACATATATACATATACACAAATGTATACATATATATATATATATATATATATACAAATGCTGTGGGGTGGGAAGGGGACAGAGCAAAGCGAATGAGTCAGGGTGATGGGAAGGGGAGGGGGAGCTGAGGAAAAGGGGGGCTTAGTCTGGGAAGGCCTCTTGGAGGAGGTGAGCCTTCAGTAGGGCTTCGAAGGGGAGAAGTGTGATTTTTTTGGCTGATTTGAGGAAGGAGGGCATTCCAGGCCAGAGATAGGATTTGGGCCAGGGGTTGACTGTGGGATAAGCGAGAATGAGGCACAGTGAGGAGGTTAGCACCAGAGGAGCGGAGTTTGGGGGCTGGGCTGTAGAAGGAGTGAAGGGAGGTGAGGTAGGAGAGGATAAGGTGATGGAGAGCTTTGAAGCCAAGAGTTAGGAGTTTTTGCAGCAAATAAGTGGCAGAGCCAGGATTAGAACACAGGTCCATCTGACTCCCAGGCCTGTGCTCTATCCACTAGGCCACATTGCTTCTCAGTGATTGGCACCTGGCAGGCACTTCACAATAACCAGTTATTATTATTGTTACATATATAACACCCCCCACCCCTCAAAAAAAAAATAGCAGTGAGAGCCTATCCATGCACACTAGTGATATTGAAATGACTGAGGCTCAGCCAATGATATATCCCACATTGGAAACACATGAAGAAAGTTCCTCACCACATCACAGTGCTTGGTACATGGTAAGCACTTAACAAATATCATCATCATCACCACTCTCACTGTCTTTGGGAACCGTGAAACCTTCTCAAAATCTCTGGTCAGATAGTTACCCAGGGACTGAACAACTCCTGTTCAGATTAGTACCTGATACTCCAAAGAAATTGTATTTTTTAAGTGTACTTTTACCGATAGAGATAAATCACTGATGGCAATTTTGTGATTCAATTATTCATGAACCGGAGAAAGCACTCAAAATAAGAAATTGGCACCCTACACTTATCCTATATCTGCCTAGAGTTACTGATCCTGCTCTTGCTTGCCATCTACTGTGGGGGTTCCTCAAGGTTCAGTGCTGGGTCCCCTTCGGTTCTCGATCAACACTCACTCCCTTGGTGAACTCATTTGCTCCCACGGCTTCAACTATCATCTCTACGCTGATGACACCCAGATCTACATCTCTGCCCCTGCTCTCTCCCCCTCTCTCCAGGCTCGCATCTCCTCCTGCCTTCAGGACATCTCCATCTGGATGTCTGCCCGCCACCTAAAACTCAATATGTCCAAGACTGAACTCCTTGTCTTCCCTCCCAAACCCTGCCCTCTCCCTAACTTTCCCATATCTGTTGATGGCACTACCATCCTTCCCGTCTCACAAGCCCGCAACCTTGGTGTCATCCTAGACTCCGCTCTCTCATTCACCTCTCACATCCAAGCCATCACCAAATCCTGCCGGTCTCAGCTCCGCAACATTGCCAAGATCCACCCTTTCCTCTCCATCCAAACCGCTATCCTGCTCGTTCAAGCCCTCTTCCTATCCCGTCTGGACTACTGTATCAGCCTTCTCTCTGATCTCCCATCCTTGTTTCTCTCTCCACTTCAATCTATACTTCATGCCCGGATTGTCTTTGTCCAGAAACGCTCTGGGCATGTTACTCCCCTCCTCAAAAATCTCCAGTGGCTACTAATCAATCTGCGCGTCAGGCAGAAACTCCTCATCCTCGGCTTCAAGGCTCTCCATCACCTTGCCCCCTCCTACCTCACCTCCCTTCTCTCCTTCTACAGCCCACCCCGCACCCTCCGCTCCTCTGCCACTAATCTCCTCACTGTGCCTCGTTCTTGTCTGTCCCGCCATCGACCCCCGTCCCTTATCATCCCCCGGGCCTGGAATGCCCTCCCTCTGCCCATCCGCCAAGCTAGCTCTCTTCCTCCCTTCAAGGCCCTACTGAGAGCTCACCTCCTCCAGGAGGCCTTCCCAGACTGAGCCCCTTCCTTCCTCTCCCCCTCGTCCCCCTCTCCATCCCCCATCTTACCTCCTTCCCTTCCCCACAGCACCTGTATATATGTATATATGTTTCTACATATTTATTACTCTATTTATTTATTTTACTTGTACATAGATATTCTGTTTACTTTATTTTGTTAGTATGTTTGGTTTTGTTCTCTGTCTCCCCCTTTTAGACTGTGAGCCCACTGTTGGGTAGGGACTGTCTCTATATGTTGTCCACTTGTACTTCCCAAGCGATTAGTACAGTGCTCTGCACACAGTAAGTGCAATAAATGCTATTGATTGATTGATTGATCTTTTGACTAGAATTAGGAATAGCTGCCTGAGCTGGAAAAAAAAGGATATAATAATAATAATAAATTGTATTTAAGTATGTATTATGTTCTAGGCACTGTCCTAATTGCTGGGATGGATACAAGCAAATTGGGTTGGACACTGTCCCTGTCCCACATGGGGCTCACAGTCTTAATCTCCATTTTACAGAGAAGGGAACTGAGGCATAGAGAAGTTAAATGATTTGCCCAAAGTCACACAGCAGAAAAGTGGAGGAGAGAAACAGTTGTATGAGGTCAGAAGCCATGGGATTCTTATTAATACTGGAGGAATGTCCGCTTGACAGCAGTAATAACTATGGAATTTGTTAAGCACTTACTATGTGCCAAGCACTGTACTCAGCCCTGGGATAGATAATTGGGTACCACATAAGGCTCACAGTCTAACTAGGAGGGAGACCAGTCATTGAATTCCCAGGTTGTAGGTGAGGGAACTGAAGCACAGTAAAATGAAGTGCCCAAAATCACATAGCAGGCAAGGGCAGAGCTAAGATTAGACTACCCCTCTAGACTGTAAAGTCATTGTTCTCTGTAACTTCTCTTTAAAATGGGGTTTAAGACTGTGAGTCCCATGTAAACATGGACTGTGTCCAGACTGATTAGCTTGCATCTAACCCAGCGTTTAGTACAATGCCTGGGACATAGTAAGTATTTCACAAATACCATCAAAGATAGAAGCCGCATTTGACAGTCAGGAGAATTCCAAGAGGCCTCTTTGCCTACCTGGGAGTAATAGACATCTGTTCTGTTCTGTGCATTACTCAGGATATACAATATTTCATAACAATAATAATAATGATAGTATATGTTAAGCACCTACTATGTGCCAAGCACTGTTCTAAGCACTGGGGGAGATGCATGGTTGTCAGGTTGTCCCACGAGGGGCTCACATTCTTAATCCCCATTTCACAGATGAGGTCACTGAGACACAGAGAAGTTAAGTTACTTGCCCAAAGTCACACAGCTGACAAGTGGCGGAGCTGAAATTAGAACACATGACCTCTGACTCCCAAGCCCGGGCTCATTCCACTGAGCCAAGCAGCTTCTCATATGAATTGGACTGTTTCCAACATGATTAGCTTGTGCCTACCTCAGTGCTTAGAACAGTACCTGGCACATAGTAAGCCCTTAACAAATATCAGAAAAAAGGAACATTTAATGGAGACTTAAGAACCTTAGAATAATAATAATAATAATAATAATAATAATAATAATATTGGTATTTGTTAAGTGCTTATTATGTGCAAGGCACCGTTCTATGCTCTGGGGAGGATACAAGGTGATTGTCCCATGAGGGGCTCCCAATCCTAATCTCCATTTTGCAGTTGAGGTAACTGAGGCATAGAGAAGTTAAGTGACTTGCCCAAAGTCACACAGCTGACAAGTGGCAGAACTGCTTCAGAGTCATTATGTTCCCTTATCAGATCCCTGTAACCATGGACACCACTTTGGAGTAGGAGGGAGCCTGGGAGTGTAATCAATTAATCCCTCAATAGTGTTTATTCAGAGCTTACTCTGTGCAGAACAATAGAATTAGTAGTCAACAAGCTTTGCCTTCGGGAGCTTATAGTCTAGGTTAAAAAAATATATGTCAGATAAAAAGATCTCTGGTGTTCTATCTATTCTGGGCAGGGGTGAGCCTAGCTAAAAATAAAACCATCTGATGTTAAACTGGATGAATGGCTAGTTTTCCTAAGGTGGTAGCCGTGTAACCCAAAGAACAGAGGATTGTGTCCATTCTTGACAGATGCCTCTGAGAGAATGGCACAAAGCCATGAAACTACAGTTAATCAGTGGTATTCATTGAGTGCTTATTATGTGCAGAGAACCATACTAAGCACTTGGGACAATGCAATGAAACAGAATCTGTAGACATGTTCCATGCTCACCACACGGTTAGAGTGTATCCATTAGTAAAATAATAATAATCCTTCTAGACTATGAGCACATTGCTGGGTGTAGGGACCATCTCCATATGTTGCCGACTTGTACTTCCCAAGTGCTTAGTACAGTGCTCTGCATACAGTAAACACTCAATAAATATGATTTAATGAATGAAGGAATGAATGAATAATTATAATTACAGCATTTATTATGCACTTAACTATGTACCAGGCACTGATCATTGCAGTATGTCTGACCACTCTCTCCACGATTGGATGGGCCGGGGGGTGGAGGGGGTGGCTAGATGCGCTTTTAAGGAGATTTCCCCAAGATTGCAACCTCTCAGGACTCAAAACAGGATGAGGAAGGTGTGCTGCCTGTGAGGATTTCAGAAAGGAGAAACAGTTGAATGATCTCATTGAAGGGAATTGCCACTCTGAACTTTTCTATGTGTGATTATACTGCCACCAACAGGCGATTTTGTTTCATTGCCTCACTTTGAGGCTGATGAGCTGGGAAAGCAAGAAAACACCTGCCAATCAATCAATCAATGGCATTTATTAAGCGCTTATTATATGAGGATCCTCTGGCCCTGGCCCTGGGGCTGGTGATGGAGATTAAATCAGAGTCCTCGTGTTGCTTTTTATTCTTTTTATTTAAAAACAACTGAAAATTTCTCATGAAATCTCTCGCTCCATCCCTTCTCCCCTCCTTAACTTCCATCTTCAACCGCTCAAGCTCCACTGGTTCCTTCCCCTCTGCCTTCAAACATGCCCATGCCTCTCCCATCCTAAAAAAACCCTCTCTTGACCCCACCTCACCTTCTAGTTATCGCCCCATATCCCTCCTTCCATTCCTTTCCAAACTCCTTGAACGAGTTGTCTATACGCGCTGCCTCGAATTCCTCAACAACAACACTCTCCTCGACCCCCTCCAGTCTGGCTTCCGTCCCCTACATTCCACGGAAACTGCCCTCTCAATGGTCACCAATGACCTCTTGCTTGCAAAATCCAACGGCTCATACTCTATCCTATTCCTCCTCGACCTCTCAGCTGCCTTCGACACTGTGGACGACCCCCTTGGAACACGCTATCTGACCTTGGCTTCACAGACTCCGTCCTCTCCTGGTTCTCCTCTTATCTCTCCCGTCGTTCATTCTCAATCTCTTTTGCAGGCTCCTCCTCCCCCTCCCATCCCCTTATTGTGGGGGTTCCCCAAGGTTCAGTGCTGGTCCCCTTCTGTTCTCAATCTACACGCACTCCCTTGGTGACCTCATTTGCTCCCACGGCTTCAACTATCATCTCTACACTGATGACACCCAGATCTAAATCTCTGCCCCTGCTCTCTCCCCCTCCCTCCAGGCTCGCATCTCCTCCTGCCTTCAGGACTTCTCCATCTGGATGTCTGCCCGCCACCTAAAACTCAACATGTCCAAGACTGAACTCCTTGTCTTCCCTCCCAAACCCTGCCCTCTCCCTGACTTTCCCATCTCTGTTGACGGCACTACCATCCTTCCCGTCTCACAAGCCTGCAACCTTGGTGTCATCCTCGACTCCACTCTCTCGTTCACCCCTCACATCCAAGCCGTCACCAAATCCTGCCGGTCTCAGCTCCACAACATTGCCAAGATCCGCCCTTTCCTCTCCATCCACACCGCTACCCTGCTCGTTCAAGCTCTCACCCTATCCCGTCTGGACTACTGCATCAGCCTTCTCTCTGATCTCCCATCCTGGTGTCTCTCCCCGCTTCAATCCATACTTCATGCTGTCTTTGTCCAGAAACTCTCTGGGCATGTTACTCCCCTCCTCAAAAATCTCCAGTGGCTACCAATCAATGTGCGCATCAGGCAGAAACTCCTCACCCTGGGCTTCAAGGCTCTCCATCACCTCACCCCCTCCTACCTCACCTCCCTTCCCTCCTTCTACAGCCCACCTCGCACCCTCCGCTCCTCTGCCGCTAATCTCCTCATTGTACCTTGTTCTCGCCTGTCCTGCCATCGACCCCCGGCCCACATCATCCCCCGGGCCTAGAATGCCCTCCCTCTGCCCATCCGCCAAGCTAGCTCTCTTCCTCCCTTCAAGGCCCTTCTGAGAGCTCACCTCCTCCAGGAGGCCTTCCCAGACTGATCCCCTTCCTTCCTCTCCCCCTCGTCCCCCTCTCCATCCCCCCATCTTACCTTCTTCCCTTCCCCACAGCACCTGTATATACGTATATATGTTTGTACATATTTGTTACTCTATTTATTTATTTTACTTGTACATATCTATTCTATTTATTTTGTTTTGTTAGTATGTTTTATTTTTGTTCTCTGTCTACCCCTTTTAGACTGTGAGCCCACTGTTGGGTACTTGTACTTGTACTTCCCAAGCGTTTAATACAGCTCTGCGTACAGTAAGCACTCAATAAATACGATTGATGATGATGATGATGATGATGAAAATAATAATAATGATAGTGGTATTTGTTAAGTGCTTACTGTGTGCCAAGCACTGTATTAAGACCCTGAGGCGGGTGGAGGAGATGGAACCAGAGGCTTCGTGTTGGTTTTTTTTTCCTTTTTATTTCAAAATAACTGTGAAAAAAATAAATACTAATAATTGTATTTGCTAAGAGTTTACTGTATGCCAGGCACTGTACTAACTCTGTCCCCCAGGGGGCTCACAGTCTCATTCTCCATTTTACAGATGAGGTAACTGAGGCACAGAGAAATGAAGTGATTTGCCCAAGGTCACACAGCAGACAAGTGGTGGAGCTGGGATTAGAACTCATGACCTTCTGACTCTATGCCATGCTGGTTCTCTGGGCCAGTGGCACTCCAGAGCAGGGGCAGCTCCCTCCACTTACACCTCCCACCTCCGACCTTCATCAGGACTGGGGAGTTCTGCGGCCACTTCCCGGTCTGGAGGGGCTGTCCTTGTGCCTCCATCGAGGCTGCATGAATATGCGTGGGAGGAGAGCACAAGGGTGGCATCAGATTTTATCGTGTGACTGGCAGCAGCAAGGTGTCACCATGTTGGGTTGTAATTCAACCTCTTCTACTAAGGCTTGGTAGAATTACCATGACGTCCAGAGAGATTCATCATCCAACTAAATGCCTCATACAAATAGCACCTCCATTACAGACTGTAAGCCCGTTGTTGGATATGAACCGTCTCTATATGTTGCCGACTTGTACTTCCCAAGCACTAAGTACAGTGTTCTGCACACAGTAAGTGCTCAATAAATACGATTGAATGAATGAGTGAATGAATTACAGACCTTAGGTTTGAAAAGCATTGACCTAGTGGAAAGAGCATAGACCTAGGAGTCTGAGGACCTGGGTTCTAATCCTGCCTCTGATGCTTGTCTGCACTATGACCTTGGGCGAGTCATTTAACTACTCCAGACAATAAGCTCACTGTGGGCAGGGAATGTGTCTGTTTATTGCTATAATGTATCTTCCAAGAGCTTAGTACAGTGCTCTGCAAACAGAAAGTGCTCAATAAATACAATTGAATGTGTGAATGCATACTCTGCACCACAGTTTCCTCATCTGTAAAATTGAGATTAAATATATGTTCTCTTTTCCCCTCAGTTTGTCAACACCCTTTGGGACAGTGACTGTCTTTGCTATGATTATCTTGTATCTACCCCAGTATTTAGTACAGTGCTTGGCACCTAGTACGTGCTTAACAAATACCATCATCATCGATCATTCAACAGTATTGAGTGCTTACTGGGTGCAGAGCACTGTACTAAGGGAATAGGAAAGCATGATATTATAAAGCTAGTAAAATGATAATTATGTTATCATTATAGTTTATAATTAATAATTAGATCAGAAATTATGATGTATTAGTATTATGTTGGATTTTGTTAACTGATTAAGCCTGGTTCTCTTTTTGGCGACTTGGAGGCCATTGGTGTCCTGAAAAATGTTTCTCTTGTCCCATGGGGTCTCTTCCCCACCTTGAGTATTTCCTTTATTCTGAAGTTTTTTTTCTCTCTGCCTTACATTTCTGGTGGAAAATCTATCTTAGGAAAGCAAAGAATTGAAAAGAGAGGGAGAAAATGGTAATAGAGCATTCCCAATCAATTATTCAGTCAACTAGTGGTATTCATTCATTCATTCAATCTTATTGTTTTGAGCACTTACTGTGTGCAAGCACTGTACTAGGTGCTTGGAAAGTACAATTTGGCAACAAATAGAGACAATCCCTACCCAACAATGGGCTCACAGTCTAGAACATTTTATTGAGCACTTGCTACATGCAAGGCACTGTACTAAGCATTTAGGAAAGCACAGTGCAACAGTGATGGTAGACAAAATTCCTCTTCTCAGTGACATAGTGCATCTTGATGGCTATCTCAGCGGTTCTGAATTTGCAGCTCCTTATTGATAGCATTCATATCTTTATTGATTCACTTACCTCCTCTCCTTACTCTTAACATGACCAGTTCTATCTTTGTTTTTCTTCCCTCTTCTAATACTTGTAAACAACTTGTGTTTGCACAACTGTGCTGTTTGACTGTAAGTGATTGGAGGGTCGGAAACACATACTTTAGCCTCATGGTACTCTCTCCAGTCCCAAGTACAATGCAAACTGACAGTGGGCTACTTATTAAATTATGATAGACACCATCCCCCTTGACACACCCCTTGTCCACACCATGTTCAGCCTGCTTTTCTCATTGCAGAAATGCCTCGCTATGACTTTAGACTCCATTTTTGCCCTAGAGACAGTGAGCTTCCATCTATTCTTGTGAGTCTGGATGAAAAGCCTGCTGCATGGCTAACCTTCTTCACTGTCTGCTCATAAAGACACGTGATGTAGTAGGATGGTTGTTTCATTCGGTGATTGTCTGTTTTTTGAGGCTGCTTCTTGGAATCCTAATCTGGGTGTAGCTTTTATTCAAGGAGAACAACACATTTCCTGGTTGTTGCACCTTTTCATTTCCAAATAAAGGAACTGATTTGGTATCCAGCTATTACCCATACTCCTCACATATCTAAGCATTTATTCATTGAATCATTTTTATGGAGAGTTTACTGTTTTCAAAGCACTGTACTAAGTGCTTGGAAGAGCACAGTATAACAATAAACAGATGCATTCCCTGCCCATAATGAGCTTACTCTATCAGGGGAAGCTATGGATTTTGGGGTATTTGTTTTGGTATTTGTTAAGCACTTACTATGTGCCAGGCACTACTAAGCACTAGGGTAGATACAAGGTAATTGATTTGGACACAGTCCATGTCTTACATGGAGATCCAGTCTTAATCCCCATTTGATAGAAGAGGAAACTGAGGCCTAGAGAAGTGAAGTGATTTGGCCAAGGTCACAGCAGACAAGTAGTGAAGGCAGAATTAGAATCCAGGTTCTTCTGACTCCCAGGACTGTGCTTTATCCCCTGAGCCTTGCTGCTTCCCAGTATTTGTCACACTACCTCAATGTTTATGAGTGACTGCATACTTTATTGTTGATAAACTTGGTCTCACCATTTGACAATGAGTCTGTTTTGTAGTTGATGCTGGGAGGTTGTTTAGTAAGTCCAATTGGTCTTTTTGAGGTACGTCCAGGTGTTACAGCTGTACAGAAAGTCCAACACCCCAACACTTTATGGACCTTCAGCTTGGTGTCTCTACCTATCTTCTAAAAATCAACTTGGGCTTTTTCAATGCTTTTTCTACTTAGTATTCCTGCAAAATATAGTGAGCTCTGTCCTTTTCTCCTGTCATCTCTCTCCTTCACACTAGAGAGAACTTGGGGTCTTAGAAAGCTGTGTTAGGGGCTGAAGGAGAGGAAGAGATGAGTGATGCCTGTCTTGTCTGAATGAGTGGGGAGGACCTGCACCGGTCCCTGGTGTTCCTTGACCCCGAGAGGGGGATGGTTGACTGATGTCAATCTTAGGCCAGCCTTGAAATGAAACTGATGATAGTCACAGCTCTTCCATGGAATTTATATAAGGAAAATGATTTAACTTTTAAAAAGCAAGTCACTTAACTTCTCTAATCCCTTGTCTGCAAAATGGGGATTCAATACGTGTTTCTTTCTCCTATTTAGATTGTGAGCTCCATGTGAGACCTTTCTCCCTGCTTTCTAGATTGTTAGTTCGTTGAGGGCAGGGAATGTGTCTGTTCATTGTTGTATTGTAAACTTTGAACACAGTAAGTGCTCAATAAATACGGTTGAATGAATGAGTTAATGAATTACAATAATTGTGGTATTTGTTTGTGTGCCAGGTGCTGTATTAAGCACTGTGGTACATGCATAAAGTATTGGACACAATCCCTGACCCATGTGGGGCTCACAGTCTCAATCCCCATTTTCCATTTTGCACATGAGGTAACTGAGGCACAGAGAAGTGAAGTAACTTCCCAAGGTCACACAACAGACAAGTGGTGGAGTTGATATTAGAATCCATTCTCCTCTGACTTCCAGGTACTGTGCCATGCTGCTGATCTGATTATCTTGTATCTACCCTAGTGCTTAGTACAATGCTTGACACATAGTAAGCGCTTAACAAATACCATAATTATTATTGTCAGTAATAATGCTGATCATGATAATAATGATAAAACAGGTCTTTATTTAAACATTCAAAACTCCAATACCAGAAAGGTCATGGTAACCTTTTTTCTTCACCACATGGAAACTCTCTGGGTTTGTGATTCTTCACCTACTTAGATCCAATTTACTGAAACCCTTGAGAAAAATGTCTCTCAAAGTGTGTGGCTTAGGACCCAGGGGAGGAAAATGGGGCTCTATTTCATAATTAATAAATTATAATAAATTATAATTTATTATTAATTGGACAATCCCAGGCTTCAAAAGATCTGGAATAAATTTACTTTTTCCACCTCAAGATAGTTAAAGCAAGGAAAGGTCCTTCTCCCTTCTGTCTTCTAAGTTGGTCCAGAAGCTTCAGGAGCTTGGTTACTTCCCTCAGAATATTCTAAGTGGACAAAATAAGGAATCTTCCTAGAGGTGAGCTCTCAGAAATTTTGACCTACGTATTGACCACTTTTTTGAGGGCCATTAAAATGTCACTTTTCAGCTGAGATAAAAAAGAATAAATCTGTCAAAATAATTAAGCTTAATCTATTTGATTCAGGGATTAGTCAAATGAAGTTTATGTTTATGGTCACCATCAGTCTGTCTTTGAACATGCTGTTTGTGTTTTATTCATCTGTGACCTCGGGAGAGTACACTGTAACAGATTTAGTAGACATGTTTCCTGCCCAAAATGAGTTTGCATGCCCATGTACATCCCATGTATCAGTTTGCAACAGTCTGTCTGAGTCTACCCAATCTTATAGTGTTTTTCTGGGGAGATGTCTGATTCATTCCCCTGTTCCCTTGCTCCAAGGCTCCAAGACATTAGTCTGTCTTTCCGCATGCTGTTTCTGTTTTATTCATCTGTGACCTAGGGAGAGTACACTATAATAGAGTTGGTAGACACGTTCCCTGCCCGCAATGAGTTTACAGTCTGGAGGGACATCCCACGTATCATCTGTCTGAGTCTATCCAATCTAATAATGTTTTTCCGGGGAGATACCTGATTCCTTCCCCTGCTCCCTCATTCCAGGGCCTTTGCCTTCCCTTCCCAGATTCCTGTGGTCATGGGCATTGGCTTCATATCCAGAAAACTAATCAAAACTGAGAAGCAGTGAATAGATCAAAGGCCTGGGAGTAAGAAGGTTATGAGTTCTAATCCTGGCTCCACCACTTGTCTTCTGTGTGGCCTTGGATAAATTCCTTCACTTCTCTGTGCCTCAGTTATCTCATCTATCAAATGGGGATTAAGACTGTGAGCCCAAGGTGGGACAGGGACTGTGTCCAACCCTATTTACTTGTATTCACCCCAGCCGTTAATATAATGTCTGGCATGTAGTAACTGCTTAACGAATATCACAATTATCATTATTACTGTTATTATTATTATTATTGTTACTAATAAAATTCCTAAAATTCCCTGGACATAAAGGCATGCTCCTTGTGGGCAGGGGGCATGTCTGCCAACCTTGTGATATTGTACTCTCCCTAGTGCTTAGTACAGTGCTCTGCACAAAGCAAACACTCAATAAATACCTCCAATTGGTTGATTGATTTGGTGTCACATCCATACCAGACAATGGACAGAAACAGGCCAGTTTAAAAAACAGATTGCCTGACATAAAACTGGATAACTGGACAACTTAGTGGACAACTAAGTGCTGCTGTTGTGGGATTTGTTTTTGTTTGGTTTTGTTTATGGCATTTGTTAAGCACTCACTGTATGCCAGGAATTGTACTAAACTTTGGAGTATATACAAGTTAATCCTGTTAGACACATTCCAAGTGCCACATGGGGCTCAAAGTCTTAATCCCCATTTTACAGATAAGATAACCGAGGAATAGAGAAATTGAGAGGTGCCCAAGGCCAGACAGCAGGCAAGTGGTGAACAACAATTCCATGTTTTCCTATCCCCTTCCCTTTCGTGATTTTATCCATACCTGTCAGGTCCTCTGTCACCCTTCCTATTTCCAGAATGAAAAGTCCTAATCTCTTCTGCCCACAAGGATTTTCCATAATAACAGAAGAGAGTGGGAAATTAGAGACACAGAGTGGGCTGAGACAGACAAATTCATGGAGGGAACTTCACAAGAATTGAAATTGAAAAAGCTAAGGGCCTGATGCGCTCTTCCATGCCTCCCTCCCTTCCCTTTCCCTCTGGGGTTTGGCAATCTTGTAAAATCCTTACGTACCCTTCTCTTCTATTCTCCCTCCTTTCCCTTCCTCTCTGAGGCTGTCAAGGGAATTGCATCAATCTATCACAGCTATAACAGGTGCATTTTGTTTGCATATAGAAGCTACAATAATTTACTCCTTGTGGTGTTTTTGTTGTTTTGGGGAAAATTAATAGAAATTAAAGAACATGAATGTCTCTAGGCAAAGTTAATACTAGCATTTCACTCATTTTCATATCTTTTTTAGACTCATGTCTGGCTAGGTAAGATGCAACTGTAAAACTTCAGCTACTTCTTAAAATTCAAGCAGCATTCACCTAAATGTGGTTCAGTGTTTTTCCTGCTGCGACTAGAGGAACTTCTTTTCTTACTCTTTAGCAGAAGAACAGGAAAAAAATTGTTTAAAGACAAATGGAAAATCAAGGTGAAGAAAGTAATTTAAGTAATAATTGTCAGAGGATTTTGTTGAAAATGATATACTCAAGGTGTTATTATCTCTATTACACACTTAGGAAAAAAGTGTTTTCCTAAGCACTGAAATTCTACTGCTGCTTTTTAAAATTCTTCCTAATATCCAAAGTGGTAATTACAAACAACAAGCTCTTCTTCCTTTAAATAACTGAACAGAAATCATACCAAATGATTATTTAATCCCCGAAGAAAAACTTTAGCGGTATCCTGGTCACAGATATTGAATACTCATTTTACAGATGAGAAAACCGAAGCACGGAGAAGTCAAGTGACTTGCTCAATGTCATACAGCAGGCAAGTGGCAGAACCGGATTAGAGCCTAGGTCCTCTGATGTTACCAGGTCATATTGCTTCAATAAATCAAAGAATATTAATCTATATATTCCAATCAATAAATCAATAACATGGGAATTTGCTCCCACAAGAAATTGAGTAGTTAGAAAATGTAAAGTTTCAAAAAAGATTTTGTATTAACCACTGACCACCCCAAATACTTTTAACCCAGTTCCTCTCAGGGTCTGGGAGAATGACACCATCTTAGAATTGATTGGGGGAATTGTCTTTCCTATGATGTAAGTCTCACCTACATTCAGCTCACCGCCCTGCCCCATGAGACCTCCTGCAGAAACGAGCAATGACTATGGTGATCCAGGGGTGTACCAATACAAAAGAAATGAAAATCCCACAAGAAAATTTAGACTAATACTCACTTTCCCACCAAAGGAATTGAGTAAAATATTGTGTACCCGTATTTTAGTGTGATTTGAGATGATTTGCGATCTCTAGCATACAGTATTTTCATTTCCTGAAAAGGGTCTGTGTGATTTTTAAAAAGGAAATGGAAAGAAATTTAATTCTAGACCTACAAACATACTTATTTCCATTAACTCCTAAATTAACAGCAGCTGTCTTTTTGTTTCTCTGGACAGATTGCAGCAGCTATATGCCTGAGGGGAATCAAACCAGGATAGCAGAGTTTGTTTTTCTGGGCCTAACAAATCAGCCTCAATGGCAAATCATCCTCTTTATGATGCTTTTATTTTATTATCTTGTCACCTTGGTAGGAAACATGGGGATGATCACACTGATCAGAGTAGATTTCCATCTTCACAGCCCCATGTCCTTTTTTCTCAGCCATCTGGCCTTTGCGGACACCTGTTCCTCCTCCATTGTTGTCTCAAAGATGTTGACTGACTTCTTCAAGGAGAAAAAAGCCATCTCCTTCCTGCAATGTGCAGCCCAGATGTGGTTCTTCGGCCTCTTTAGGGCTGGTGAATGCTTCCTGTTCTCTGCCATGGCCTTTGATCAATACGTGGCAAACCGAATCCCACTACTTTATATTATGCTCATGTTCCCAGAGGTCTGTGTGTGGCTGGCGATGGCACCTTACGTGCTGGGCTTTCTGAGCATCATGACCCACACAAGGTCGACCTTTCACTTACCCTTCTGCAGCCCAATTGTCATCAACCACTATTTCTGTGATATCAGTCCACTCTTAGCCCTAGCCTGTGCCAACCTCCATGCCAGTAAGTGGCTCTTTTTCATCTTGGCTGACACCTTAGGAGTATGTAGTTGCTTGGCCATCCTGGTCTCCTAAGTTTACATCCTCATTGCTGTCTCGAGGATTCACTCTGCTGCCGGGAGACGGAAAGCCATCTTGACCTGTTCCTCCCACCTGACCACCGTCACCATCTTGTACGGAACTCTCTTCTTTATCTACATTCCACGTGGTGTTAGCCTTTCATTGACTGTGAATACAGTGGTGTCTGTCTTCTACACAGCCATCATACCCATGTTGAACCTCCTGATCTATAGCTTGAGAAACAAGGAGGTGAAAGACTCCCTCTGTTGGACTTTTAAAAGGAAGATGGTTCTCTACAGGTAAGTAAGAGAGATATGATCGTGCCATTTCTCTCAGAAGGAAATCTTCTGAACATACTCAGCAGCTGAGGTTCTTTCCTAACTGCTGCTTGTAGCAATACACCACCTCTGATAATAATAATAATAGTAATAATAATAATAATATTTGATAAGTACTCACTTTGTGCCAAGCACTGTTCTAAATGCTGGGGTAGATACAAAGTAATCAGGTTGTCCCACATGAAGCTCACTGTCTTAATCCCCATTTTACAGGTAACTGAGGCACAGAGAAGATAAGTTATTTGCCCAAGGTCACACAGCAGACGAGTGGGAGAGGCGGGATTAGAACCCACGTCCTCTGACTCCCAAGCCCGTGCTCTTTCCACTAAGCCACGTTTCTTCTCTAGACTGTTAGCTTGTTGTGGGCAGGGAATATGCCTGTTATGTGGTTGTGTTGTACTCTCCCAAGAACTTAGTACAAAGCCCTGTACAAAGTAAACACTCAGTAAATATGATTGATTGACTGTAAACTCGTTGTGAGCAGGGAACATGTTTACCAACTCTGTTGTATTGCACTCTTCCAAGTGTTTAGTAATACAGTGCTCTGCATACAGTAAGGGCTTAATAAATACCATTAATTGATTGATTGCAGAGATCTACCAGTAGCAATGCAGTGCAATAACAGTACAGACCAGTATCCTTAGGCTGTGAGCTCTATGTCCAACCTCTTTACCTTGTAATAATGATAATAATGGTATTTATTAAGTGCTTGCTATGTGCAAAGCACTGTTCTAAACACTGTGGAGGTTACAAGATGACCAGGTTGTCCCACAGGGGGCTCACAGTCTTAATTTCCATTTTACAGATGAGGTAACTGAGGTACTGAGAAGTTAAGTGACTTGCCCAAAGTCACACAGCTGACAATTGGCAGAGCCGGGATTTGAACCCATGACCTCTGACTCCAAAGCCCGGGATCCTTCCACTGAGACACGCTGCTTGCATCTACCCCTGTCCTTGGTACAGGGCCTGGAACACAGTAAGCACTTAACAAATACCAGAGAATTCCTAACAGAAACAGGCCTCTTAATACAATAATAATAATAATAATAATGTAGTTATTAAACACTTACTATTTGTCAAGCACTGCTCTAAGCACTGGGGTGAATACAAAATAACCAGGTGGGACACAGTCCACAGAGGACTCGTAGTTTAAGTAGGAAGGGGTGGGGTTTAATCTCCATTTTGTGGATGAGGAAACTGAGGGACAGAGTGACTTGCCCAAGGTCACACAGCATATCAGTAGCGGACTTTGAATTAGAATCCAGGCCTCTGACTCCCAGGTACATACCCTATCCAATAGGTGATACGCTTCCCACATTCTTCAATCAATTGTATCTACTAAGTTATTAGTATCTACTAAGTCTTTAGTGTGTGCAGAGTACTGTACTTAACACTTGGGAGAGTAGAAAAACATTTATTACTTGTTATTGTCAGATAAACACAAAGTCACATAAACAAATTACATAAAAAGTCACATAAACAAAACTCTGCAAGAGGGAATTGCTAGAAATCACGATAATATTGTCATACTTTTTATAGAACCTCAAATCACTGAGGCTTGAGGTTCTTTAGAGAATGTGTCCAAGGATATGAAACTGAAGGAGTGGGAGGCAGCTTCAGAGGTAACAGTAAATTCCTGAAGAGAGATGTGGGAATGTCTCAGAGCAAGGAATTCAGATCTGGCAACATAATTAACAAAATTTTCTGTTCCATCTCTCAAGAAATCCACCTGGTGCCTGAGGGATCTAGGCTGTAAAGCCCCTCTGTTGGGATTAGGTTGTGGTTGATTAGCGGCAGATGTATAAGAGAATGAAGACCAACACTGAGAAACAGTAAAATTAAGAACAACCTTCCTATCATTTCTATGTACATTGTGGTGAGAGTCAGACAGGGAGGGTACCAGAGAATGACTTTGGGGAGTAATATGCAACTTCAGATATTTCATAGGTATCTTTTAAGGATAAAACTGAAGTTTAACTGGACTAAAGTATTTTTTTCCAAATTATTAGTTGTTTCTAAGTGGGTTAACTATCATTGAAGAAGCTTTAACTGTTCCAGGGTTTGCGACAGGTTGATCTTTGTGAATATCACTGTTCAAGAACGAGAAGCTATGTGGCCTAATGAATAGAGCACAGGTCTTAGGAGTGAGAAGGATCTGGGTTCTAATCTCCACTCCACCATTCATCTGTTGTGTGACCTTGGACAAGTCTCTTAACTTCTTTATGCCTCATTGACCTCATTTGTAAAATGGGGATTAATTCTATGAGCCCCATGTGGGACATGGACTGTGTCCAACCTGATTTTCTTGTAATCTACCCCAGAGCGTAGTACAATGCCTGGGACATAATAAGGGCTTAACAGATACTAAACAAACAAAACATGTTCTCAGCTTCATTTTAAATCCCATAAAAGGTGCTTTGGAAAACTTGGAGTCCATCTGTTGGACTTGTGGAGAGGAGACGGGGGACATAGTGCAATTATTTGTGTTTCAATCATTGAAGAGTATTTACTGAGTGCTTACTGTGTGTACAGCATAGTACTACACTCTTGAGAGGCAGAAGGAGAACACTGAGAAAGACCAGCCATGGAAATAAGAAGAGAACCATGGGAGAACTGCATCAGTGTAATCAAGGTTAGACCTTGTTTCCACTAAATTGTAAGCTCCATGAGAACAGGGATTGTATCCACCAATTCTATTACATTGTCCTATCCAAAGAACTTAGGGCAGTATTCTGCACACAGTATACTCAATAAATACCACTGGTGGATTAATTGATTAAGTTGTCAATGAGGATTAGGATAGAGTAGAACATATGTCCTGAAAGCCTGGAATTGGAGACTGGATTGTTCTGTCAGGGTGACGTATGTTGCTAGATTTCCACTGTGAGCAGGAAATGTGCCAGTCAATTCTGTTGTATTATACTCTCTGTAATGCTTAGTATAGTGTTCTGCACATAGTAAGTGCTCCAAAAGCACCACCCATCCATCGACTGATTTCCAGGATAGGCTTGGAGTTGGGGTTTGTTGATGTGTGCCTCTGAGTGGATTGCTGTATCTGTTGAGCCCACAGCTTGCGATTATCAGCCTTGCACTAATAAAAACCATGATCACAGTGGCACTTAGGATTGAAAAGCTCATTTAGAAATCATGTCATTTTCCAGTGTGTATATCTTTATAAATACCCAGTGAGGTGGACCAACAGAAACAGGAATCCGAGTCAATAGGCAGAAAACCATTGAGGAAATATAATAAACTCGATACGGTTGGTAAGGTTTTGCTGCTTGTAATGGTGCAAATGAATTTGTTATTTACTAGGAGTTATATCTGACTGAGACAGTCACCCATAGCACCTACAGGAGAAATTCTAGTACAAGATAATTTGGGCTTTACAATTGAATTTCTCTAAATATTTTGTAATTCAGAATCCTTGTAATGTTCATTGACATTTGTGAAATCCAGGGCGATACTAAGGTCGATGCGGAATGGTGCTGAATATTCTATCTATTTGGAGATGACCATACTGCCCAGTAGTGAAATATAAGGAGCGAATAGAGCATAATCCATATTGGCTACATGATGGCGCCTTGAATCAAAGAAAAGGCGTAGCTGCTTTCTTCAAGCTTTGCAGATGAAAAATCCCATGAAGGAAAAGAACTAGGGGGAATGAAGTTGAGCCTATTTCAAATTCAAATTCTTAGGTAATTACCAATTAACAACTGTAAACAACTTTGCTAGGGGTCTTTCTGTGAATCCCTCGGATTATGCTTTTCTTTGTTTTCCTCTCTCTTTTTACTTCTCCCTCTCTTTTTCCTTTTTTCCTCTGTTCTTCCAAAGCCCTTAGTATAGTGAGTATATTAAACGTAGATACTTCTACATTCAGTCCCCTCTAGACTGTGAGCTTATTGTGGGCAGGAAATGTGTTTGTTTATTGTTATATTGTACTCTTCTAAGTGCTTAAGACAGTGTTCTGCACACAGAAAGCATTCAAGAAATATGATTGACTGATTGACTGTTGTAGATCCATTTCTCTATGTTGTACAATATTGAGGGAATCCACACCCTGCCTAATGCAGTAACACGGGATAAAATAGACCATTCTGTGAGGAAAATGAGCCTACTTATCTTCTACTCCCTCTTTCTTCTGTAATCATTATTAACCTCACTCTCAACCCCACCGCATTTAGGTACGTATCTGTAATTTGTTTTAATCTCTATCTCCCTCGCTAGAATGCAAGCTCCTTGTGGGCACGGAATGTCTCTAAAAGCTCTGTTAAGTTTACTCTTCCAAGTGCTTAGTACAGTGCTCTGCACACGGAGCACACAATAAATATGATTGCCTGATTGATTGACTAATTTATTATTAAAAATGGCATTTGTGTAAGCATGTAGAGTTTTAGTTTCCGGAAAGTTGGCTAGTGGGGCAGTATGGCAGCTCTAGAGGTAAAAGCATCTGGACAGTCGTCAATCAGTCAGTCAGTAATATTTATTGAGTGCTTACTGTGTGCAGAGTACTGTACTAAAAACTTGGGAGAGTACAATATAACAATAAAGAGACGTATTCTGTCAATAAATATACAGTAACAACCATAGTAATACAGTCATGGTTATACTGCTCTGATGTTAAGCAGGGCAGGAATAGAAAGCACCCAGAGGTTGGCATTCACTATAATGGCACTCTTTGTGGATTGATAATACAATAATTAAGCCATTGCATTCCATTCACTTGACAGTTCCCTTTCCAAATTCCTGGTTATTCATCTCCCTCTACAATGTAAGCTTTTCATCGACTGGGAAGATGTCTACCATCTCTGTTGTACTGTATTCTCTCAAGTACTTAGTACCATGTTGTACATATGGTAAGCACTTAACAGTGGTCTACACACAGTAAGCGCTCAATAAATATGACTGAATGAATGAATAGAGAAGCAGCATGGCTTAGTGGACAGAGCCTGGGCTTGGGAGTCAGAGGTCTTGAGTTTTAATCCCAGCTCCACCACATGTCTGCTGACCTTGGGCAAGTCACTTTACTTCTCTGAGCCACAGTTATCTCATCTGTAAAATGGGGATTAAGACTGTGAGCCCGACATGGAACAACCTGATCACCTTGCATCCCCCCAGCGCTTAGAACAGTGTTTCACATATAAGAAGCCCTTAACAAATGTCGTCATTGTTATTATTATTAATAAATATGAGTGATTGAGTGACTTGTTGATACTTTCTCATCTCCTGACCCTTGGCTAATTTATTTAATCCGTGGCCACCAATTCCAGAGAGGAATGATTTCCTTTACAATGAATGGGAAAAGCTCACAGATATTTGGTAAGTCACTGTTTTACTCCTGCTGAAGGAGACCTCGGCAACCTATCCTTGAAAAAGCTTTCTACTTACTAAATTGTCCCTTCCTAAGGGTAAGAGCTCTATGGTTATTGCAAACAGACCTGAACTGGTACTACAAAGATAGGTTGGATTATGATTAATTATCCCACCAAAAGTGTCATTATTTAAAGTCTGTTGGGTCTAATTAGATTCTTTGTAACTCATTCATGAGGTAGAAGGAAAAGTGTTTTCAAGTTGTGTAATTGCCCATCTCGGAGCACCCAATCAATGCTAATAAAGCCCAGTGGAGCTTGTTAGAGTGAGGATCCATAACAACCACTGGGATTTAGGGCCTGTTCTTCGCACTGGGGAAAAGAGGTCAAGTTAAGGACTTTCTCTTGTTAATATTACCAAGGTCTGTCGTTTTAACTTCTTAACTGCTCAGACTCCAAATTCAACAGAATTTTCAGTAAGGTGTGGTAGCCTTGGAGAATAGTACCTGTGGATATTCCTTTCTAATTTCCGTGCCAATATAGACAGACAGGTATAGACTCTCAGGAACAGGACATTCTTTTCTTGGACCCAAAACCACAGTGAAAGCAGGAGTTTTATTTCTTGTGCCACTATCTTGCTTTGTGATATTGAACCTCAACTTTTGCACCTATAAAATGGGAATGATAAAGGAAAAATTCCTCGAGGTTCCAGAAGTACCTGTCTGTCACCAAGCTGTATTCTCATTTGTTCTGTTTGCCTTCTGGTCAGGTGGGTTAGAACAAGGAAAGTTATCTCCATTATACAAATGAGGAAACTAATTACTTACTGTATATTTGGCTATTTATATTCTCCTCTCTCCCCAATAAGATTACAAACTATCCAAGATAAAGGGATTGTGTCTTTCTCCTCTGTTGTAAGTCAGTGCCTGAGTCCAGACTGGAGCCTGATTTTCCTGGCTAAGCAGGGAGTTTCTACCACTTCACATTAGATTAAGTTTTCCAGGAGTCTTGATAAGAGTCATTACTTGAAGTGATGGTAAACACCTTGGGAAAAGTTAATGTGCTATAAATATTTGAGAGCTTGTTTCCTCCACTGATCTCATTCATCCTCGGAATGCTCCTAAGAGAAGACTAAGGGAGAGGCTTTATTGTTTGCATCCTTTCTCTGGGGAAATGGAAGCTAGGGAAGACTAAGGGCTTGAGCAGAAAGTGATGTAACCTTGGGAAACTCACTTAGGCTCTCTGTGCCTCAGTTCCCTCATCTTTAAAATAGGGACTGATACTGTAAGCCCCATGTGGGACATGGATTATGTCCAACCTGCTTATCTTGTAATAATAATAATAATGGTATTTGTTAAGCACTTACTATGTGCCAAGTACTGTTTTAAGCACTGGGGTACATATATGGTAATCAGGTCGTCCCACGTGAGGCTCAAAATATTAATCCACATTTGACAAATGAGGTATCTGAGGCACAGGGAAGTTAAGTGACTTACCCAAAGTCTCACAGCTGATAAGTGGCAGAGCTGGGATTAGAACCCACAACATCTGACTCCCAAGTCCATGATCCTGCCACTAAGACATGCCACTTCTTCTATCTACCCCAGTGCTGAGTACAGTGCCTGGTACATTGTAAATGCTTAACCAATAGCATAAAAAACTGCTTGGGAGGTACAAGAGAAATAGGAATAAACCCTGTCCTCAACAAGTTTACAATCTACTTACTGTGTGCAGAGCATTGTACTAAGCACTTGGGAGAGTACAATGCAATAGTATTGGTAGACATGATTTCTGCCCTCAATGCTATTACAGTTTAGTGGGGGGGGGGGGGGAAGTGAAGAGGATGTCATAGGGGGCCTAAATAACTCCAGCCCTATGCCTCTAGGAGCTGCCCAGCCTCAAATAGGGATTATCTAACTGGAAGCTATCACAACTAAGATCCTTTCACCTAGTCGATGAGCTTCTAAATGCCTCAGGAAAGAAGAAAATATATGCCTTAGTCGATTTAGTATTGAGTAGGGACTATCTCTATGTGTTTCTGACTTGTACTTCCCAAGTGCTTAATACAGTGCTCTGCACACAGTAAGTGCTCAATAAATACGATTGAATGAATGATAGAAGAGCGATCAAAAATGCAAGACCAAATGACAGCAAACATACTTATTATGGGCAGGGAATGTGCCTGCTATTTCTGTTGTGTTTCATATTTCCAAGCACTTAGTACAATGCTCTGCACATAGTTAGTGCTCAATTAATATGGTTAATTGATTAAAGGAGCACCAGGATTTCAGACTCATCCACATAACATTCCCAAAAGTCACAGGTGCAGCCATGCTAGTATCCTTCTCAAACTTCTAAAAGTACAGAAGATCACATGCACGGTGGTCGAGTCCTTGCCTGGGCTGGAGTTGTCGACATCACAACTAATGATTCATTTAGGAAGGGTATAAACTGGTGTATATGGATACAAACTTTAGCTTCTTAATACAAGGACCTGTTCTTCCTTGCAAGATGTTGGCTTCAAACCATGTGGCTGTGGTGTCTGAGAGGTTTCCAAACAAAAGGCTCTTGAGATGACTACGGATGATCACAGTAGGTGAAATTTCCCTCCTCTACTCGATGTAGGTTAACAAACACAGTAACATAAAGGAACACTTTCTACAGAAAGAAAGATGTGTGTGTGTGTGTGTGTGTGTGTGTGTGTGTGTGTGTGCTTATTTATCTGTGAATTATTTTTCCATATATCCTGTAGAATGGTGATGCACTACAAGAAATCCGGATTCTCCAACGCCAGCTTTCATTGATCCTGCAGAGCTCCTAGTTCCCCAACCTGGAACCTTCTAAAAACATCTTCCTTTAAAAAGAAATAATAATGGCAAATGACATTTATTGAAGTGTCAAGGATTTTGTAACACCACTCATTCCCATGAGGAAGGTAACTGCCACAATTCATCTACAGCTGGACCCCGGCATAAAGGACATCCAAATCAAGATGCTGGTTGAGAGAAATTTTACGTTGCTGACTGAATTCATTTTTGTAGGATTCACAGATTATCGACCTTTCAGTTAACCTTTATCTGGTGGTTCTTGGGGTTTATGTATTAACTTTGGTGGAGAATATTGGAATAATGGTTTTGGTCAATACCAATTCAAGTCTTCAAACCCTCATGTACTATTTTCTCAGTAATTTGTCTTTCCTGGACATCAGTTATTCAGCTGAATTTGCTCCCAAAATGCTAGTGAACCTCTTAGCAGCCAAGAGAAGCATTTCTTTGTATGGTTGTGCACTACAGACATATTTCTTCATTTGCTTTGCAGTTGCCAAATGCCTTATTCTGGTGGCAATGGCATACGATTGCTAAGTGGCTATCAGCAACCCATTGCTTTACTCAACACTCATGTCTCAGAGGGTCTGTGTTGTTTTTATAGTTGGAGTGTATGCAAGTGGAAGCATCACCTAAATTGTGCATGTTTGCCTCATGTTCAGGTTGCCATTGTGCGGCTCCATCTGATAAATTACTTTTTTGTGATAGTCCCCCATCGTTAGCAATGTCCTGTGCTGACACCCATTTGAATGAGCTCTTGCTTTTTCTTTTATGTGGCTTTATCCAAACAAGCACTTTTATGATCATCTTCACATGTATCTATTCTTATCATTGTCTTGCAAGAAGCAAAACCTTATCCACCTGCTTCCCACCTAGAAACTTTCACTTCATTCTATGGGACCCTTCTGTTCACGTACTTATGCCCTATTGCTATCTATTCCCTGGACACAGACAATGTTGTTGCTGGGTTTTATACTGTAGTCTTTCCCATGTTTTACCCAGTTATCTACAGCCTGAGGAATAAAGTTGCAAAAAATGCTGCCAAGAAATTGTTACAGAGAAAATGTTTTTCCAAATGAATATAGTTTTCTTCTTTTTCAAAAGGCTTTAGAAAGGGAGTTTCAAGAAAGCAAATCACAGTGTCATGTATTCTATTGTGGTGAGTGACTTGTGGTGAAGGATTTATTTAACAAGGTGAAATAAAAATTTGAGCAACAATCAAATTTGAACCACGGTGATTCAAGGGTCCAGGTCAGTTTTTTTTTCAAGTGTAGCTCTTTGGTCTTCATTACCTGGATAAGTGCCATAACACTTCCCTTCACTTGGTTGAGGAACACACTGCCTGAGAGCAAGAATGTGTTCCTTAAAATGTATTGAATGTCACTGAAATGTAGATAGCACCCTGACTTAATATTTGATGCTTCAGCATGGAACAAGTATTTTTTAGCCAAACATACCAACGAATTTCCAATCTTTTTACAATTATTATTACTTTTTAAATAGTATTTATTAAGCATTTACTATGGGCTAAGTATGGACTAAGTACTATGGGTTTAGTACTATTCTACTAAACACCGAGGTAGATACAATAATCAGGCTGGACACAGTCTCTGTTCCACATAGAACTCACAGTCTTCATCTCCATTTTACAGATGAGATAACTGCGGCACAGAAAAGTGAAATGACATCCCCAAGGTCACAAAGCAGACAAGTGGTGAGGCAGGGATTAGAATACAGATCCTTTTGACTCTCAGGCCCGGGCTCTATATGAATAAAATATTGCATATTATAGTTTGCTTTACCAGCAAATTAAGTAGCCTTATTTATCCCTACCACATAAGGCTAATCTATACTGTTACTGCCATCTTCTCCATCAACGTCTTTCTCTTCTCTCCACTGTCACCCCCCCACTCTCATACAGAGACCCACTCATATATCTAGAGACCACTTGCACCTCTGATCATACACATATACACAAATTTGAAGAAGTGTGGCTTAGTGGAAAGAACCCAGGCCTGGAAGTCAGAGGATGTGAGTTCCAATCCCGGCTTCACCACTTGTCTGCTGTTGGACCTTGGACAAGTCAATTCACTTATCTGAGCCTCAGTTACCTGATCTGCAAAATGAGGATTAAGACTGTGAGCCCCACGTGGGACAACCCGATTACTTTGTAATTAGCCAGTGCCTATAACAGTGCTTGGCACATAGTAAGCACTTAACAAATACCATAATTATAATTATTACACAACTACAACCATGTACACAGACAGAAACATGAAAATAAGTGAACTGACACTCAGCTACGAACTTAGAGACCAGCATACTCTAAATTACACACCTTGGGATGGGAAGGTAGGGCCAAGTCTGTTTTCCAGTGTTGAATCCTGATTTATTCATGCACCTTTTATATTAGAGTGGATTTTATGATCTGCTAAACTGAATTCATTCCTCAGGAGATTCCAGTAGAAGATATAATTCAATTTGACTACTGGGGAATCTGTGATGCTCTTTTCCTCCTAAAATTTAAAACAGAATGTTTTTTTTCCTCCATAAAAAGAGTCTTAATAGTTCTGGTTTTTTCAACAGATTGCATGGCAGCATCATACATTAGTGTTGATAACGTAGTTTACTGTAAATTGGTAACATTTATTTATATTAGTGTCTCTCCTTCTACATTCTAAGCTCATTGTAGGCTGGGCATGTGTCTACCAACTCTTTTATACTGTACTCTCTCAAAGCATAGTACAGTGCTCTGCACATAGTAAGCACTCAATCAATTTCAGTGATGATGATGATCAGTTGAACTACTGAATTTCACCCCTCTCCATTCTGTATGTCATTCTTTTGCCCAAGAGAGAATTTTCAAAAATGCCATTCTGCTTTTATCTCCACTGTTTAAACTCTAGTAGTTACCAACTCCTCTCTGCGGCACCCATAGACTCCTAAATCATTGGTTTCAAGCCACTAAATTAATTCTCTTCTTCTTACTTATCCACTCTCTTCTCCCACTACACCCCAGCTCACACTCTTCACTCCTCTCAAGCTAACCAACTCACATCCAGCCAAGCTGCCAGTATTCCATCAAGCAAGAAAAAGTACACACAGTGGTTTATATCCAATATAATATATAACCGGGTTGACCCTCCTGATTTGCAGCCTGAGGAACAGGGATGGTCTTATCTCTCATACTGCCAACATTTTCCCCATGACATTCCCTCTGCCTGGAACTCCCTCCCACTTCAAATCAGAATGATCATCTTCCTCATTCGTCTCAGGTTCAAAACCCTCTTATATTCACATCTTCTCCAACGATACTTTCTCTGTTAATTGCTATTCTCCTCAGGTTAAATCACTCCATCTGCTATCTCAACAGTTCTGCATTACCTGAGCACTTCTGAATTCACAATGTAAAAGAGCACTTATGTACAGCTCTTCGAGTGCATCACTCGATTTCTTAAGCCCTAACTCATCTACAAATCCAACTGATCACATTTGTAAAAGTATGATATTTGTTAAGTGCTTACTATGTGTCAAGTACTGTATTAAGCCCTGGGGTTGAATCAAGATAATTGGGTTAGACACAATCCCTATCCCATGTAATGCTCACATTCTCAGTCCCCATTTTACATATGAGATAACTGAGGAACATGGAATTTAATTGGCTTGCCCAAGGCCACACAACAGATGAGTGGCAGAGCCAGGATTAGAATCCAGATCTTCCAACTCTTAGGTCTGTACTCTGTTTACCAGACCGTACTGCTTCTCTACAGGTCACATTGCTTCTTTCCTCGTTCTCTGAAAAAAAGTTTTGGTCTTTATGCAGAGCACTGTCTACTATTATATATTAGTGATTATACATTTACTTTAATACAAACAAGTACATACAAACATTTAGCATTGCCATTCCTCTTCCCTAAAGGTTGGGTTTGGACAGTCCCAATGTTAAAAAAAAGGGGAATCTACAGTATTACCGTCAATCAATCAATCAATCAATCGCATTTATTGAGCACTTACTGTGTGCAGAGCGCTGTACTAAGCGCTTGGGAAGTATAAGTTGGCAACATATAGAGACAGTCCCTACCCAACAGTGGGCTCACAGTCTAAAAGGGGGAGACAAAGAACAAAACCAAACATACTAACAAAATAAAATAAATAGAATAGATATGTACAAGTGAAATAAATAAATAAATAAATAAATAAATAGAGTAATAGATATGTACAAACATATATACATATATACAGGTGCTGTGGAGAAGGGAAGGAGGTAAGATGGGGGGATGGAGAGGGGGGCGAGAGGGAGAGGAAGGAAGGGACTCAGTCTGGGAAGGCCTCCTGGAGGAGGTGAGCTTTCAGTAGGGCCGTGTAGGGAGGAAGAGAGCTAGCTTGGCGGATGGGCAGAGGGAGGGCATTCCAGGCCCGGGGGATGACGTGGGCCAGAGGTCGGTGGCAGGACAGGCGAGAATGAGGTATGGTGAGGAGATTAGCGGCAGAGGAGCGGTGGGTGCGGGGTGGGCTTTAGAAGGAGAGAAAGGAGGTGAGATAGGAGGGGGCGAGGTGATGGAGAGCCTTGAAGCCGAGGGTGAGGAGTTTCTGCCTGATGCACAGATTGATTGGTAGCAATTGGAGATTTTTGAGGGGGGGAGTAACATGCCCAGAGCGTTTCTGGACAAAGACAATCCGGGCAGCAGCATGAAATATGGATTGAAGTGGGGAGAGACACGAGGATGGGAGATCAGAGAGAGGGCTGATGCAGTAGTCCAGATGGGATAGGATGAGAGCTTGAACATGAAGGGTAGCGGTATGGATGGAGAGGAAAGGGCGGATCTTGGCAATGTTGCGGAGCTGAGACCGGCAGGTTTTGGTAATGTCTTGGATGTGAGGGGTGAATGAGAGAGAAGAGTCGAGGATTACACCAAGGTTGCGGGCTTGTGAGACGGGAAGGATAGTAGTGCCATCAACAGAGATGGGAAAGTCAGGGAGAGGGCAGGGTTTGGGAGGGAAGACAAGGAGTTCAGTCTTGGACATGTTGAGTTTTAGGTGGCGGGCAGACATCCAGATGGAGATGTCCTGAAGGCAGGAGGAGATGCGAGCCTGGAGAGAGGGGGAGAAGCCTGGAGAGAGGGGGAGAGCCTGGAGAGAGGGGGAGAGCCTGGAGAGTATTACCATCAGTATTACCTTCAGAGAAGTCTGAGCCCAGGGGACCCAAAAGACAAGTTAATGATCCAATCTGTGGGTCGCCTGAGTTTCGGGACTGTGTTATAAGCCAAGGACTTTGTCCCCAAGTGATCCTCAATCCAATATAAAAACATCTTCATTACCCATATAAACTGCTAAGGCTGAATCCTCCCAGAAATGGGCATGTAATCATTCTGGACTTTGCATGATAAAAGACAGCGAGTATTTCTTTGCCATTCTAACACTCTCATCTGATATGGGAAGCCTATCAGCGTGAAAGATTTGAGGGAAGAATATTCTACTCTCCATTTACTGGCTAGGTCTCTGCAGGCAAGTGAAGTGGAGAGTCGAACTAGATCTAGTGATTCTGATTAGAATTGATGGGAGAAATTCCTCTATTATGAAGGTAAGTGGTAATATTTAGTTTTTTTACTTGTAGAGTAGAATTGCAAGACAAAAATCAAAGCTACTAAACAGGTGAGGACATTTTGAGTGAAAATAGTATGTGGTTATGTTAACATATATGTGGCTATTTGGACTTTCAAGTGCAAGGTTACACCACCTAAAAAGTTAGAGCAATGAATACCATCAGGTGGTTTCTCAGTGAATAAGGGAGAGCTATGCCATAACCTTCCTAGATTGGAGCACAGTGGAAAAGAGGCTTTTCTAAATTTTGTCCCTTTCCTTACAACCCATTCCTAGCTGAATCTCAGTAGAGGAAGCCCAGTGAGTGAGCAGCTGTTCCCAGAATGCAGTTCCTTACCTGGACTCTACAGCTCTTAGGAGCCATTCTGAACATCACCAGTTCCACAGTGCACAATGGAAAAGCATGGTCTAAGACGTCTGATGGTTTTTAAATGGAGGAAGGTGCAAGAGTCTGATTTACAAGTAAAAATTGTTGAGATCACAGCCAGGTTGTCAAGAATAAAGTTAGTCAACTTACCAGCCAGTTAACGGGACATATTAATAATGATAATAGTGGTATTTGGTGCTTTCTATGTACCAGGCACTGTACTAAGCGCTGGGATGTCTATCAGTCCCTGTCACACATGGGGCTCACAGTCTTAATGCCCATTTTACAGATGAGGAAACTGAGGAGATGAAGTGACTTATCCAAGGTCACATAGCAGACAAGTGACATAGCCGGGATTAGAAGCCGGATCCTTTTGACTCCCAGGCCCATGCTAAATCCACTAGGCCATGCTGCTTCCCTACATACTGAGCATTCCCTCAATGGAAAGTGTTGTGCTTTCTCTGCCCTCCCAGGGGAAGAACTGTAAATTCTTCAAATATGATTTATTCATTTTAGTCTACTCAAATTGCCAAATTTTCTCCTTGAGGCGTTATATTACAACTCAGCTTCTTGGGGGTCCCTTAAAACTAAGGTAATTTTAGGGTGGTAAAACTTTGGTTCTTTTTGCTTTCTGCCATCGATACACAGTGGAAAGCAAAATATATTAATGAGGCCAGAAGCTGATTTAAATAAAAATTATAAAAATGATTATAATGATGAGAGTAATAATTTCTTCCCTCTGTACTTGAGACAACTGGACTGACTAATAGGGATGTCATAAGAAAGGAGAATTCATATACGTTCCTCTTATGTTCAGCATAAGAAATCAAGGGGTGGGCCTGGGAGTCAGGAGACCTGGGTTCTAAACCTAGCTCTGCCCCTTTCCTGCTGTGTGATCTTGGGAAAGTCACTTCTCTGTGCCTTAGTTCCCTCATCTGCAAAAGTGGGGATTCAATATCTGTTCTCCCTCTTTGAGCCCTATGTGGGACCCGATTATCTTGCATCCACTACAGTGCTTAGTATAGTGTTTGTCACATAGTAAGTACTTAACAAATAGTATTATTATTATTATGTGGACTGTCAAGGGGCACCATTTAACACCATGGCTGGCATGTGTTTGGAGCAGGGGGGCAGACACACACTCCTGGAGTATCTCCAGAATGCTGATTCTTATTGCTCTGTCCCCCAGTTGATCTTTCTTCTATGTATCAAGAGATCAACACTATCAAAGGTCAGAGTAGGCAGCAGGACATATGGCTTCTGTCCTTGGAATAGCAACCTCTTTCTAATCGAGAATTAATTGGGAAGAGATTGGGCACAAGAGTGGTTGCTTTCTCCTCCATAGTTACTAAACTACTCCAAAATGGATAGTAGGACTCAGCTATTATAGAAAAATAGGATTTGTTTTCATAGCCACAAAATAACTTTGGTTTCTGATTCAGGTTTCTTTCAAACTCCACATCCTGAGGTTGCATAGCTGCATAGGATATGGTTATGAGTCCTCTCAATTGTTTCACCCTTTAGTTTCTGAACTAGGAAAAAGGTGTTTTGAGTAAGCCCACAGGCTATGGATCACAGTCCATAGCAACATTAGTAGCAGCTGGAAAACAAATCAAAACAAAACCAAAAAATACATCTAGAAGGAATTTAGGTAAGTTCTCTGGGCTGACTGTATTAGCAGAGGCTTGGGGCTAAGCACTCTCTCAGTGAATACCTTCCTCTCTTTTACTGGGATGTAATTGAATAAAGTCATTGTTACAAAGAAGAGGATTGATATCTTTTATTAACCCAGCCTTTCAGATGACGAAGTAGGATTCATTTGGATATGGAAGTTAATGTACGTATGTACCGTGCCATTTCCCTAATCCAAAATTTACTCTGTCTATCTCCCCCTCTAGATTGTAAGCTCTTTGTGGGCATGAGTAATAATAATAATGATAATAATAATAATAGCATTTGTTAAGCACTTACTTTGTGCCAGGACCTGTACTAAGTGCTGGAGTGGATTTAAACAAATTGGGTTGGACACAGTCCCCTTATGGTGTTCACAGTCTTCATCTCCATTTTATATATGAGGTACCTGAGGCAGAGAGAAGTGAAGTGACTTACCCAAGGCCATATAGACAAGGAGGGGAGCCAGGATTAGCACTTATAACCTTCAGACTCCCAGGCTCATGCTCTATCCACTACCCCATACTCTCCTCTATCATGTCTACCAACTATTCTACCAAATATTGTATTGTATTGTTCTCTTCCAAGTACAACTTACCATTGATTGATTGATTTAATGATGGGCCAGGAAAGTGTCTTCTGCTCCTATTGTACTCTCCACAGTCCTTAGTTCAGTACATGGCAGTCAAAAGGCACTTAATAAATACCATTACTACTACAATCCCTGTCACTAGAGCACAGAAGACCTCGGTTCAAATCTCAGCTCTGTTACCTTTTCTGTGACCTAGTCGTTTATCATCTCTGGGCCTAGGTTTCCTCATATGTAAAATGGGGATTAAGCTGAATCCCGTGGGGCAGCCTCTATGTCCCATTTTATTATTTTCTATCTATCTTGGCACTTACACAGTGCTTAGCACATAATAAGTTTTTCACAAATACCCCAGTTATTGCTCTCTTTCATAGTTTAATAAATATCTTTAATAAATGATATGATCGATTATTGTTGACATCACTTTGCTTTCTATTTAAAAGGAAAATCCATTTGAAAATCTGAATACATGGCTGGAAGCAACAACACATCAGTGATTGAGTTCCTACTTCTGGTCCTGACAGATTGTCCAGAATTGCAGATGCCTCTCTTTGCCCTGTTCTTGATCATTTATCTGGTCACTCTGACAGGAAATGTGTATATGATCCTATTAATCCACATTGATGCCACCCTTCACACTCCCATGTGCGTCTTTCTGTGTAACCTTGCACTCTGTGATATCTGCTACTCGACTGTCCTGGCCACTAAAATGTTGATTAATTTCCTTTTGGAATGTAAGTCCAGCTCATTTATTGGCTGTGTCTTTCAGAGTTTTTTTTTTTTGCCATTTATATTACTGCTGGCTATCATGGCATATGACCGCTATACAGCGATTGTCAACCCCCTATTATATACAGCTATCATGACCCCAAAGATCTGCCTTCAGCTAGTGCTAGCATGCTACCTGGGAGGTCTTGCCAATTTGTTGACACACACAACTGGATTACTGAGGTTGAATTGCTGTGGACCTAATGTCGTCAATCATTTCTTCTGTGATATCCCCCCTCTCCTGAAACTCCTGTTCTGACTCCCACACCAATGAGCTGCTGCTTTTGACCTTCTCTGGAGCGATTTCAGCAATCACCTTAATTATCATCGTGATCTCTTATGTCCAAATTGTCACCACCATCCTCAGGATAGGCTCAGTCAAGGGGAGATACAAATCCTTCTCCACTTGCGCCTCCCACTTGACAGCTGTGATCTTGTTCTATGGCTCTCTGTCGTTCAGCTACATTCAGCCCAGTTCCCAGTATTCCCTGGAGCAAGAGAAAGTATCTGCAGTGGTTTACACCCTGGTCATCCCCGTGCTAAACCCCCTGATTTACAGCCTGAGGAACAAGGATGTGAAGGAGGCTTTGAAAAGGTCAATAAAGTGGAAAAAATGCCAGCAATAATTACATCAAAACCTCCTTTAAGCAATGCCAGTAGTTCCTGTCCCACCCAGAACTCACAGTAGGAGGGAGAACAGGTATTGGATCGCCATTATATAGATGAGGAAAATGAGGCACAGATTAGTTGAGTGTCTTCCCCCAGTTTACACAGCAGGTAAATGGCAGAGCTGGGATTAGAGCTTTGTCCTCTGACTCCCTGGCCTGTGTTCTTTTTACTAGACTGCACTGATTCTCTAGTGAACAATAAATGGACAACAATGAACAATAAATGAATGAGAATAGGAACACAGATGTTCATAATAGGAAGGCAAAAAGAAATCATAGAAGAGCTCTAGGGTAAAACATTTTCTGTGTAAACAAGGGTATATAAAGCACAAATTAATGGGTGAACATCTCCAAGATATTAAATCCAACATTTTTCAGGTGATTTCCTGTGAAAACTCTAAACTGTAAGGTCCTCCTCCAGATTGAAAACTCCTTGTTGGCAGGGAATATGTCTACTAACTCTGTTGCATTGTACTTTTCCAAGCACTTTGCAAAATGCTGTGCACACACTAAGTGCTCAATACATAACACGGATTGATTGCCTGATGTCCATAACAAAATATTCTCACAGTATTTCTGCTTTATGATCGCTCTGCTCTCTATTACATATTTGGGATGTTAGGAATAGGGTTAGTGTTCTAGAACCAAGATTCTGCTATTTCCTATAAGCTATGGCTCTTTCTGTAACTTTATCTTTAATTATGCTGAGAACACTTGTCCATCTTTGTGCCAAAAAAGAATTGGGTGACCACCCTATACATGGTGGAACCCTAACTTCCCAAATACCTCACTGCACCAAAGGCAGAATTTATGTCAGGGCTGACGGCCCTTCTCGGAGCAGGCCAAGAGAATTTGCACTTTACAAGGCCACTGATGGAGCTCGGGGGTTGGAGGGCTTTATGATGGATGAATCTGTTGGGAAGTGGCTCCAAACTGCCCAATGAGCACATTTAAACCTTACACCAAATGAAATGTTTAGTATAACATTCATAACTTCCCTCTCCACTACATTGTCCTTCCCTCCCTTTTTTCCCTCATTCCCTTCCCTTCCCTTCTCTGTCTCTCCATTTCTCTCTTCCGACCATTTGTCCCTTCAGTTCTATTCTTCCTTCTTGTATCAGGACTGCTCGGAACCTGGTGTAGCTAGCTGTGGGAGAAGCTTCAGGCTTCTTGAAATTATAGGCAAGAAGCAATAACAGAAAGCAACAGGCAAGGTACAGAATCATACAGTTGTGAGTAAGCTTCTTCCTTAGATTGGAAGTAGAGAGCAGAGATAATGTGTTTTATTTCCTTTTCATAGTTGTATTCTCAATAATACAACTTTTGATACTTTTCAGACTGATGCCAGACTTCATTTTCACTCCTGTAAAGAATGCACTGTAGGTTTCGGCTGTTTGAATTCATTTTTGAAACAGGCAGGAACATAAGAAATAGGGAGATCCCTATTGGGATCCAATAGCTTTGGAATGAAGGTCCTAGGCCCGGGAGTCAGAGAACCTGAGTCTAATCCCGGCTCCCCACTTAATTCCTGTGCAATGTTAGGCAAGTCACTTAACTTCCCTGAACCTCAGTTTCCTCATCTATAAAATGGAGATTAAATACCTGTTCCTTCTCCTACTTTAACTGTATAATAATAATAACAGTAATGGCATTTATTAAGCGCTTATTATGCACAAAGCACTGTTCTAAGCGCTGGGGAGGTTACAAGGTGATCAGATTGTCCCACGGGGGGCTCACAGTCTTCATCCCCATTTTACAGATGAGGGAACTGAGGCCCAGAGAAGTGAAGTGACTTGCCCAAGTCACACAGCTGATAAGTGGGGAGTCAGGAACTATGATCTGATTGTGTTGTATCCACTACAGAGCTTAGTACAGTGCTTGACACAGAGTAAATACTTAACAAGTACCCCAATTATTGTTATTATTATTATTACTATTATTATTTTTATTAGAGAAAAGTGTCCAGGGTGGTGGTGCAGGTAGGGGGTCGGATGGAGAGAATGCATTTGGAATGCTGTGAGGAAATCCAAATAATCTCAAACTCCAGAACTCTGAATGTAGTTACACACTTCCATGTGGTCTGGGCTAAAATGCTGTAGGAGGAAGGAGGACACATAGGTAAATTTTAAGGGTGCTAGAGCAGCTAAATTTGCTCTTTTGTGAGATAACACTCAAACTCTGATTCACCCCAAGACTGAATCCGTGTTGAGCCCTTTATTAGACTCTGTATCCCAGCAGAGGCCCCTTGTGGCCCAAGGCTCCATGTGGCTCTGTATTGACTCAACAGTCTCTGTGCAGTGCACAAACACGCAGGAGAAATCAGTGTGATTTTCAGAAAAGGAATTCTATTCAGACTGATATGGGTGATTCTGGAAGTGGAGGGGTCCCACCTTCTTTTGGAATTCTCAAAAGGAACCAAAATATATTTTAAAAATTCTGTCAAGGAAATGGTTGAAGAGAGAAAGAAAGGGACACAGTCAGGGAGGTAAGGGTAGCAATAGTCAACAAGTAATAGTATTTATTGAGAGCCTGCTGTGTGTAGAGTGCTATATTCAGCATGTGGAATAGAATAGAGGAGTTTGAAGACAGGATCCCTACCCTCAGGGTGCTTAGAGTCTAATGAGGGAGCACATTCATAGAAGGAAGGGCCATGGTGAGAGCAGGGAAAGAAGGGAGGGAAGGAGTCTGTTCCGGGCATGGAATAGGCAGGCTTCCTTTCCTTCAGGTCCCACCCACTGCTTCCACACTTTCTCCACCCCTGGGAAAGTGAAGTAGAAGGCAGAAGGGGAGAAAAAATAAGAGTAAGAGTGGAGCCGGGAGACAACCAAATTCATTAATTCATTCAATCATATTTATTGAGCGTTTACTGTGTGCCGAGCATTGTATTAAGTTCTTGGAAAGTACAATTCAGCAACAAATAGAGAAAATCCCTACCCAACAATGGGCTCACAATCTAGAAGGGGGGAGACGGATATCAAAACAAGTAAACAGGCATCAATAGCATTAATAGAAATGAATAGAATTATAGATATATGCACATCATTAATGAAATAAATAGAATGATAAATATGTACATATAAACACACGTGTTGTGGGAAGGGGAGGTGGTAGAACAAAGGGACGTAGTCAGGACAATTGGGAGGAGAGGTGGAGCAGAGAAAAAGGGGGGCTTATTCTGGGAAGGCCTCCTGGAGGAGGTGAGCTTTCAGTAGGTCTTTGAAGGGGGGAAGTGTGCTTCTTTGGCAGATGTAAGGACGGAGGACATTCCAGGCCTGAAGTAGGATGTGGGCCAGGGGTCGATGACAGGACAGACAAGAACGTGCCATTTTCTTGGGGGGATGGAGAGGGGGACGAGGGGGAGAGGAAGGAGGGGGCTCAGTCTGGGAAGGCCTCCTGGAGGAGGTGAGCTCTCAGTAGGGCCTTGAAGGGAGGAAGAGAGCTAGCTTGGCGGATGGGCAGAGGGAGGGCATTCCAGGCCCGGGGGATGACGTGGGCCGGGGGTCGATGGCAGGACAGGCGAGAACGAGGTACGGTGAGGAGATTAGCGGCAGAGGAGCAGAGGGTGCGGGGTGGGCTGTAGAAGGAGAGAAAGGAGGTGAGATAGGAGGGGGCTAGGTGATGGAGAGCCTTGAAGCCGAGGGTGAGTAGTTTCTGCCTGATGCGCAGATTGATTGGTAGCCATTGGAGATTTTTGAGGAGGGGAGTAACATGCCCAGAGCGTTTCTGGACAAAGATAATCCAGGCAGCAGCATGAAGTATGGATTGAAGTGGGGAGAGACATGAGGATGGGAGATCCTTACTCTGCCACTTTTCAACTGTGTTACCTTGGACAAGTCACTTAAATTCTCTGTGCCTCAGGTCCCTTATCTGCAAAATGGGGATTCAGTCCCTGTCCTCCTTTCAATTTAGATTGTGAGCCCTATGTAGGGCTTGATTATCTAGTGTCTATCCCAGTGCTTATTACAGTGCTTGGTACATAGTATGTTCTTAACAAATAAAGTTATTATTATCATTATTGACAATGATGATAGTAATAATTAACATTCATATATAAATGCTGAGGATGGGTATATATAAATATGAAAATGCTAGGAGAAGCTGAATCCAGGGTGGCCTGCCTTGGCATACTCAGCAATGTTTACTCTCTTTGAAACAGAGCTGGGTGGCCCAGCAAGTCTGCCAGTGTGTTCCTATTGTGGTGAGACACTAATAATATTTATTATTACCGTGGTATTTGTTAAGGGTTTACTTGGTGCCAAGCACTGAGGTAGATACAAGATAATAGTTAAAGATAATGAGATCAGACATAATCCCTTGTAATGGAAATGTGATTTATTGCTTTCTGCTAGTTGAACAACCTGCAATGCTTCAACAAATCTTGGTCTTGCATTCCCACCAAGAATGTTCTTTTATTAATTCTTCTTGCTTTTCTGTTTTTTAAAATATCATATTCCCCATTTGGATTGAATAGTGATTACTGTGAATATTAACTGTGGGAATTTGAGTTCTGTCCTGGTGCACATGCTTGGGCTACACCAGCGATAGAGATGTTCCTGCCTTAAAAATGAAGAGGTAACTTTAGTTTGTCATTTTGCAACAGCTCTCGATGTCCGAAATAGATTGAGCACTATTCCAACTTGGTCTAATGGGGGGAACTCGTCCCAGTCCTTTAAAACTCATCACACCCTCAACTGGCTCTAACCAGCTCCAGTTACAGAGGGAGGCCACAGGCAGAAATACCCTCAAAAGTTGCCGAGATGGATAAGATTTTCCCCTGCACCACTGATTCCAACTCTTCTCTCCCAGTTAGTCATTTAGTAATAATTTTTGAGCATTTACTTTGTGCAGAGCACTGTACTAAGTGCTTGGGAGAGTACATGCTGCTTGAGAAGCAGCATGGCGTAGTGGATAGAGCAAAGGCCTGGGAATCAGGAGGTAATGTGTTCTAATTCCATTCCACCACTTGTCTGCTGTGTGGCCTTGGGCATGTCACTTCACTTCTCCGTTCCTCAGTTACCTCATCTGGAAAATGGGGATCAAGACTGAGCCCCATGCAGGACAGGGACTGTGTCCAACCCGGTTTGCTTGTATCCACCACGGTGCTTAGTACAGTGCAGATTAGTACAGTGCCTGGAACATAGTAAGTGTTTAACAAATACCACAGTTATTATTATTATACAACAGACAAGCACATTCCCTGCCCACAGTGAGCTTACATTCTAGATGGGGAGGCAGATATTAACATAAATAAAAAAATTACAGACGTACATCAGTGCTGTGGGGCTGGTGGTGGGGGTGGGGGTGAATACAGGGAACAAGTCAGGACAACACAGAAAGGAGTGGGAGAAGAGGACAGGAGTGTCAAGTCAGGGAAGGTCTCTTGAAGGTTAATGTGCTTTCAATAAAGCTTTGAAGTAATTGTCTGTCTTATGTAAGAGCAATAATCTATCTTCCCTAGCCTCCCTACCCTTGACCCACAATCCCCCTCTGAAAAGCTGTGAACACCTCCCAACCTGGCCAGAAGAATCTCAGATAAGTGGTGGAAAATGCCAAGATTCCTCAAGGAAGCAAAAACAGGGCTTTCTCCTCTTTCTGGACCACTCTGTCAGTATGGTCAAGGCAGCAGTGTAGTTCAATGATTGGGGTAAGAACCTTAGTTGGGAAAAACTCCTATTTTCCTAACTCTTCTTCATGTCCATCCAAACCACAGTGAGCAGATTCTGCTCCTGGGAGTCCAGTTCAAGGTGAATGAAACTCCTTCCCTTCCCTCCCTTCCTCTTTTCCTTACTTCCCTTCCTTTCTTCTGGTGTTAATATGAGTTCTTCATCCCTATAGCTCATACAATTGCTTCAACCTCACTGATGTCTCAGTCACATGAAAACTCCATTACTCAAGCCCTCCATTCACAGCTGAATAAGAAAAACGTCCTTAAATATAGGATTTTGTATGGAAAGATCAAATACAGCATTTCTTGTTAAGGGAAGCCCTCCTAATGGAAGAAGCCACACTGCAGGGGTTTCTAAGAGAGACAGTAATGGGTATTTTCTGAGACACAGCAAGCATGGGCTTGGGAATCAGAAGTCATGGGTTCTATTTCCGGCTCTGCCACTTGTCAGCTTTGTGACTTTGGGCATCTCACCTAACTTCTCTGTGCCTCAGTTGCCTCATCTGTAAAATGGGAATTAAGACTGTGAGCCCCACGTGGGACAACCAGATTACCTTGTATCCCCCCAGCGCTTAAAACAGTGCTTGGCACACAGTAAGTGCTTAACAAATGCCATTATTGTCATAATTATTATTTCTAAGAGACCTCATTATCGATGATCATCAGTGATATTTATTGAGTGCTTACTATGTACAGAGCACTGTACTAAGAGCTTGGAAGAGTACAATACAAAATTTCCCGGAAAACACAGGCACAGGATTAGCTGGGAGACAAAGCTTCTGTTCAAGGGAGCATGGCACTGATTTTGAAAGATCCAGGGCTGAGTTGCAGGACATCTTAGTCAAGTCTCTCAGGTTCTCAAATACTTCCTCATTTCTTTTTCCAAGTCCCTTCCTACCTCTAAATTGGTTGTTCCTTATTCATCAATAGCATTTATTGATTGCTTTCTGTGGGTACTCTGTGACTAGGATAGAACAATAGAGTTATTATCTTACAACTTCCACCCTCATGTATCTAGCCTAGATTTTCCATTCATTCCTCCCCAACTAAATTCATCAGTCTTCTCCACTTCCTGACCTTGGAATCAGACACGATATTTTCCTCTGTGCTTTGATCTCTTCCTTTGCCCCTGATCAGAAACCAGGATAGGTTGGGTAGTGTAGCTCCTCAAGAAAAGGAATCACCTCTTTTACTTCTGTATTTTCTCGCTATGGTCAGGGAACATGTCTGCTAATTCTGTGGTATTTATCCCTCCCAAATGCTTAGGACAGTGGACTGAATATAGTAAGTGCTCAGTAAATACCATCGATTGATTTCTCAAGCATCTAATACTGAACATTGCACACAGTAGATGCTCATGAAATGCTGTTGATGCTGATAATGCAAAGAGCCAAGGAAGTACCTGAGCTGAACAGGGAGGTATAATCAAAGAACTGTCAAGACTATCACAGTAAGGTGAAGAATACCAGAGGCCCTGGAAACAAGAAAGCAAGTCACTGCCATGGGGTAATATGCAGTGATGAAGTAGACCATAGTGAAGAGAGTTGACTGTGCAACAGAGTTCAGTAGAACACAGAATCCAGACATCCAAAAAGACTTTTGGCAGATTAATAATATGAAATGACAAGTTAACTGAGGCCAAACCTTGTTGGAGTCCATGACGGGATTGTTGTGGTATCTAAACTTGAACATGACTGTGATGTTTGTACTTTTTAAAATATCATATTTGTTCAGCACTTACTATGTGCCAGACACTGTACTAAGTGATGGGGTTAATCAGGTTGGTTGTCATCTCTGTCCCACATCGGACTTACAGTCTTAACTCCAATTTTACAGGTTAGGTAACTGAGGCCCAGAGAAGTAAAGTGATTTGCCCAAGATCACACAGCAGACAAGTGGCAGAGCCAGGATTAGAAACCAAGTGCTTCTGACTCCCAGTCTGATGCTCTACCCATTAGGCCAGGATCCTACTTATTTTCAAGATCTGCATCCAGCTCCTAAAGTCAGTATGATCTATGAACCACACTCAATATCAAATGGCAGGAAGAAATTACCAATGATGGGAAAACGAAACTCAGTCAGCACAACAGAACGGTGGTGGTCACAGCAACACAGCTCCCTTAGGTAGGTAATCTATGGCAAATAGTTGAATAATTATGGTTTGGTGACCCGAAAGGGGCCACACACCCAAGCCAGAAGGGCAGAATGAACCTTGAAAAGAAGCAGCGTGACTCAGTGGAAAGAGCTCGGGCTTTGGAGTCAGAGGTCATGGGTTCAAATCCTGACTCCACCAATTGTCAGCTGTGTGACTTTGGTCAAGCCACTTAACTTCTCTGGGCCTCAGATACCTTATCTGAAAATGGGGATTAAGACTGTGAGCCCCACGTGGGACCCCCTCCCCTCATCCCCTCCCCCCCTTCCATCCCCCCTCCTTACCTCCTTCCCTCCCCCACAACACCTGTATATATGTATATATGTTTGTACATATTTATTCTCCCCCTTCTAGATTGTAAACCCACTGTTGGGTAGTTACTGTCTCTATATGTTACCAACTTGTACTTCCCAAGCGCTTAGTACAGTGCTCTGCGCACATTAAGTGCTCAATAAATATGACTGATTGAATGATTGATTGATTGAAAAGACCTGGTGAAGCACAATCTCTACCAATGGGATATAGTAGTGGAATGTTGGAAGACCACTATAGAAGTGGCCCATCAGTAAGAAGGGTAGCGGTTGCTCTTCTTTGAGCACAGTCTTCACAAAGATTAATATATTAAGAGGCAGGCTTGCAGCATGGCCTGGTGGAAAGAGCACCATCTTGGAATTCAGAGGTTGTGGGTTCTAATCCTGGGTCCTTGTCAGCTGTGTGACTTTGAGCAAGTCACTTAAATTCTCTGTGTCTAAATTACCTCATCTGTAAAAATGGGGATTAAGACTATGAGCCCCATCTGATATAACCTGATAACACTGTATCTCCCCCAGCACTTAAAACAGTGCTTGGCACATAGAAAGCACTTAACAAATACCATCATTATCATTATTATTGTTAAAACAGGCCTGGTATAGGACAGTTAACAAAGTATGCATCATACTTTTCAACTATTCTTGAATGTCAGAAAAGGAAATCATGAGGTAAATCTGTTCATATAAATGCATAGGAAATATTTGGATTTTTCCATTTCATTTTTATATTAAATTTCAGAATTTAGTTAACATTTGTAAACATCCTCATTTTAAAGATTAACTAAGTAGACTAAACCCTGACTAAGCTCCCTTTTCCTTTTCTTCAACTTCCTTCTGAATCGACCTGACCTGCTCCCTTTTTTCATCCTCCCCTTCCAGCCCCACAGCTCTTACGTACATATATATAATTTATTAATTTAGATTAATGTCTATCTCCTCCTCTAGACTGTGAACTCCTTGTGGACAGGGAATGTGTCTATTATATTGTTATACTGTACTCTCCTAAGTGTTTGTACCATGCTCTGCAAACAATAAGTGCTCAATAACTATGGTTGACTAACTAGAAAGCAAACACTCAATTTCCAATGCTATTATTTTGCTGTATTTAAATTCAGCATGAATAAGCCTTTTTTATATTAGTGATTCTTCTCATTGACCTCTTGACCTCCTGGTTCCTCAGGCTATAGATCATGAGGCTCAGCATGGGGATCACCACTGTATAAAACACTGAAATCACTTTATCCTGCCCCAGAGAGTAATCAAATGCTCACCGCATGTAATTAAATGTTGATGTCCTGTAGGAAAGTACCACCGAACACAGGTGGGTGGCACAGGTGGAGAAAGCTTTCTGCTTCCCCTCTGCAGATTGGATTCTCAGGATGGCACCTAATATGCCAAGATTTCTGAGGACGTTAATACTCCAAGAAAGATGGCACAGACAAATAGCACAAACTCATTGATGTAGGTAGCTGAAGAAGACAGAGATAACAGTGGGGGAACATCACAGACAAAATGATTAATGACATTGGAGCCACACAAGGGTAATCTGAAGGTGAGATAGGTCTGCGTGGTGGCAGTTATAAAGCCAACCAGATAGGAGCCGGCCACTAAGAGGTAACAGACTCTCTGGGACATAATGCATGAATAAAGCAGGGGGTTACAGATTGCCACGTAGTGATCATAAGCCATTGCAGCCAGGAGATAACACTCGCTGCTGGCTGGAACAATTAAAAAATACATTTAGGCAGCACATCCGTTAAAGGAAATGGTTTCATTCTGCGCTAAGAGGTTGTCTAAGATCTTGGGAAGAACGGTGGAGGAATAACAGACATCTAAGAAAGCCAAATGACTGATAAAATAATACATGGGGGTGTGCAGTTGAGTGTCAGCCTTAATAACTGTGACCAACCCTAGATTTCCAATCAAGGTGACCAAATAAATCATGAAGAATGTCAGGAAGCCAATGACCTTCATATCTGGATTGTCAACCAGACCCACAAGAATAGATTCGGTCACTGTGGTGTTTGCTGCAGCCAGATCTCCAAAATGTGTGTTTTTCCTCTGCTGGGGTGTGACAGAATCTGGTCAAAGAAATGAAAGCAAAAAGTATGATGCTCTCTGATACTTTGCCCCCTGAAAATCACTGAAGTGAATAACTGGTGTAGACAATGAGCAGATTCCTTTTTACCTTCCTGGAGGAAGATCTATCCTTCACTCACTGAGTCTCTCTCAGGCCCTCAAAAATTGATCCATTCGTGTTATCAACTGTGTAAAACATGCCCTATATTTGTCTCCTCTCTTGGAAATATCTCTAGATTAACTCAATATTAAACCTACCAGCACTGAAGGTTTTCTCCATCAGTATCAGATGAAGAAACAAAAAGCCTGTGTCTCCCATAATCCCACAGTAGAAGAAGAATTATGGACTGATTTAGAGCATCAGGAAGCAAACTAGTAATGGATAGTTTTTGTTCAGAATTTTAAAAATTTTCATAAGGAAGAGAAAAACACTAAAATCAAAAAGCAATGTTGCCTCTCCTGAGTGTGTAGAGTGATACCAGAGATCCGGTTTCTTTGGTACAAAGCTGGTTTGTAGGGTGGTCACTCAGCCTCTGTGGGCACCACAAAAAATGTGACACTGTGTGCCGTGGACAATCTACTAGACTGCAAACTGATGGCAGGAACCAGGTTACCAGCTCTACTGTACTGTACTTCCCCTAGCGCTTATTACAGTGCTCTGCACAAAGGAAGAGCTCCATGAAAGCATAATTGATTTCTGAGCTGCACTTAGCCTTTTCACCCTACTACTTCTCCAAATCCTGACTCAACTTCGGGGTGGAGGGGTTGGAACGCCAGTTTTCTGAATTTCCAATTTACCTAGGTGCCTGATGGGCGAAGAGAATTCTGGCACGTGCCCCTCTGCTCCTAGGGCAGTGTTTAGAGCAAGATCTAGAGGAGGTGGTGCCAGTCTCCATCTTGCTTAGGCTCTCTGCAGAAAGGAAATTGGAGTTTCTGGAATCTGGTTAGAGGTTCATTCCTGGGGGTCTGCTGGAGTCAGAGTGGTCACATAATCATGCCCTCCCTGCCCCTTCCATATTCTCTGCCTCTATTCTTGAGGCTAGGCTATCCCTCCATTTTTTTAAAAAATGGTATTTGTTTAATTCTTACTATATGCTTAATACTGCTCTAAGCACTAGGGTAGATACAGGTTAATCAGGTCAGGCACAGTTCTTATCCGATATGAATCTCACAGCCAAAGTAAGATGAATAACAGCTATTAAATCCCCATTTGGAGTTGGAAAACTGAGGCAGAGAGGCCCAAGGCCACACAGCTGACACATGACATTCCTCCCATCCCCTTGTAGGGGTTCCTCAAGGGTCAGTTCTTGGTCCCCTATTGTTCTCTATCTATACTCACTCCCTAGGGGAACTCATTCGCTCCCACGGCCTCAATTATCATCTCTACACTGATGACACCCAAATCTACATCTCCACCCCTGCTCTCTCTCCCTCCCTCCAGGCTGGCATCTCCTCCTGCCTTCAGGACATCTCCATCTAGATGTCTGCCCGTAATCTAAAACTCAACACGTCTAAGACTGAGCTCCTTATCTTCCCTCCAAAACCCTGTCCTCTCCCTGACGTTGCCATCACTGTAGGTGGCACTACCATCCTTCCCGTCTCACAAGCCCACAACCTTAATGTCATCCTCGACTCCACTCTCTGATTCACCCCACACACCCAATCCATCACCAAAATGTGCCGGTCTCACTTCCAGAACATCGCCAAGATCCACCCTTTTCTCTCCATCCAAACTGCCACCTTGCTGGTTCAATCTCTCATCCTATCCCGACTGGATTACTGCATCAGCCTCCTTTCTGACCTCCCATCCTCCGGTCTCTCCCTGCTTCAGTCTATACTTCACTCTGCTGCCCGGATTATCTTTGTATAGAAACGTTCTGGGCATGTCACTCCCCTCCTCAAAAATCTCCAGTGGTTGCCTGTCAACCTAGAAATCAAGCAAAAACTCCTCACTCACAGCTCCCTTCTCTCTCCCTTCCTTCTATCACCTCCCTTCTCTCCTTCTACAGCACAGCCCGTACCCTCTGCTCCTCTTCTGCTAATCTCCTCACTGTGCCTCGTCCTCTCCTGTCCCATCATCAACCCCTGGCCCCTGTCCTTCCCCTGGCCTGGAATACCCTCCCTCCATGCATCCGCCAAACTAACTCTCTTCCTCCCTTCAAAGCCCTACTGAGACCTCATCTCCTCCAGGAGGCCTTCCCAGACTGGGCCCCCTTTTTTCTCTCCTTCTCCCCTCCCCATCTTCCCCCTCCTTCTGCCCTACCCCTTTCTCTTCCCCACAGCTCTTGTATATATTTGTACATATTTATTAATTTATTTTACTTGTACATATTTACTGTTTTATTTATTTTATTAATGATGTGCATAAAGCTATAATTACATTCATTCTGACAGTTTTGACACCTGTCTACTTGTTTTGTTGTCTGTCTCCCCTTTCTAGACTGTGAGCCCATCGTTGAGTAGGGACCATCTCTATATGTCGCCGACTTGTACTTCCCAAGCACTTTGTACAGTGCTCTGAACACAGTAAGCACTCAATAAATGCAGTTGAATGAATGTATTAATGAATGAACGGTAGAATCAGGATTAGAACCCCAATCCTCTGTACTTCCCAAGCACTTAGTACAGTGCTCTGAACATAGTAAGTGCTCAATAAATATGATTGAATGAATGAATGAATGAATGAATGAACGGCAGAATCAGGATTAGAACCCCAGTCCTCTGACTTCCAGGTCTAATCTCTTTCCATTAGGCCATGCTGCTTCCCACTTCAAAATATATTCATCATGTAAGCCCTGATGTACTCTCAACCTACCATAAAATTGATGTGCTTGTCTTACTTACCCCATCGCTTGCTTGGAATGATGCCCTTGTGGGCCAACATTTTGTGACTTGCCCAACATTTTGAGGACAGAAACGAGTAGATCGTTTTTCTACTCATCTTTTGTTTTCTTCACCTATCTTTTAGTTTAAAGAGAACAGTTGTGTGCTTTACCCACTAGGCTTCAGTGCTTCCCATGTTGCCCTTGTTTCAGCCCCAGGCTCATTTCACTATCTCAGAGGAGAACAGAGAGGTTCTCTGCTGTTCTCCAGAGTTTCCTAAAGTCCAGGGAGTCACCACACATGCCGTTCCCCCAGCTGGAGGTAACTTCATTTCAGGAGCAGTAACAGTAACATCATGAACCCACGGCAGGAAGCATCATGACAGACAGAGGTGGGACATTCTCAGATGATCTCTACTACTCCTGTGTCCTGCAGGCTGCCCAAGAAGAAGGCATTCTGGATTTTGTGTGTGTGTGTGTGTGTGTGTGTGTGTGTGTGTAGAGCTAGAGAGGGAGTTGCAAGTTTGTGTGTAGTTATGAAAGTTTGTGTTTCTTCTCTTCACCTTTGCTCTCTATTTTCTCTCCCTTTTTTTGTCTCCGTCTATGTCACCCCTTCCTGCCATGCTGACTGCATCCCTCTCTTTCTCTGCTCTTTCCTTTTTCCCAAATCTTAATCTACTGTCTCAGCCCTCATAGAAATTCATTCTACTACCATTGTATCTAATGTATTAATTATAATTGTTTTCCCTGAATAAACCTTAAGAAAAGTCTCTGCAAAAGCTATGGTTTATTTTGATTGTTTTACCTCAATTATTTATGTTCTATCAGTATTGATCCCAAATGGCTCAGGGACAACATTCTATAGTCAGTCAATCAGTCAACATTTATTAAGAGTTTGCTGTGTGCAAAGCACTCTACTAAACTCTTGGGATAGTACAATACAACAATATAACAGAAACATTTCCTACTCACAAGAAACATATGATTTCTGGGTCCTGGGTCTCTCCATGATGGTCTAAAATCCATATTCTTTATTAAATTATTTACCACCTTATGACTATAAATCAAGTTTAGTTCTTTCAAATGACTGAACAAAGATTTATATAATTTACTCTCTGATTATCAGTAACTCCAACTTCCCTCTGGTGGCTGTGTTCATAGTTACTCCTGAGGTGCCTTGGGATTCAAATTCTCCTCCTAATCCCCCAATTGCCCATGTACAAAGAAGAAACAAGCACTCCCTTTGGGAAAGTATGGTAATTGTTGCTCTTCTTAAACCCTTCCCTTCGACAATTGCAATTTTTTTGAAATTTCAATTTATTTTCAGTTTGGTTTCTTCACGACTTTTTCTGCTTTTCAAATACTTAGGGAATTTGTATAGTTGAGTAAGGCCTCATTTTCTGGAGCAAAAACATGTGGATGTGTTTTCTGGGATACTAATTAACAACAAAACTGAAATATTCCCTCTGTTATCTCTTTTTTAATAGTATTTCTTAAATGTTTACTCTATGTCAAGCATTGTAGTTCCAGTCCCACATGGGGCTCACAGTTTAAATTGGAGAGAGGAGGATTCAATACCCATGTTACAGAGAAGGTAACTGAAGTGCAGAGAAGAACAGCATGGCCTAATGGAAAGAGCATGGGCCTAAGTCAGAGGACCTGGGTTCTTACCTTGGCTCCACCATGTGACTGGTATGTAACTTTGAGCAAGGCACTTGACCTCTCTGTGCCTGTTACCTCATCTGTAAAATCAATAATTCAATTTGTATTTATTGAAAGCTTAATGGCTTACTGTGTGCAGAAACATAACAAGTGTTTGGGAAAGTTCAATAAAACAGAGGTGGTAGACACATTTCTTGGTCACAAAAAGCTTACAGTCTAGAGGGCATTCAATACCTGTTCTCCCTCCTTCTCAAACTGTGGAGCCCCTTGTTGGATAGGGACTGTGTACAATCTGATTAACTTGTATCTACCCTACTGCTTAGAACAGTGTTTTACACATACTAAGCACTTCACAAATACCACAATTACCATTGTGTTTCTTGTCCAAGATCATACAGCGGGCAAGTGGCAGAGTCAGGATTAGAATCCAGGTCCTCTGACTCCCAGGCCTGGGCTCTTTCCATTAGGCCTCACTGCTTCCCACTCGAACACTTCCTCACCATATAAGCCCTGAAGTACTCTCAACCACCCATAGAGTTTATGTCCCTATCTTGTTTACCCCATCACTTGGCTGGAATGATACCACTGTGCACCAGCATTAAGAGGACAGAGATGAGTGGCTTAACTTTCCACTCATGCACCTTTCCTTCAACTATCTTTCTACCTTATGGTTTAGGATGAGACTCTGCCAACCCGAATGATCTTATTCCTTACCATTAGCTTTAAAGCAATCAATCACCTTGCTCCTCCTATCTTACCTCAACGATTTTCTGTTACAACTCTGCAAACTCACTTCACTCCTTTAGCCCCTTTGCTACTTATTCTACCTCGTTCTCATTTATCTCACTGCGAACACTTCACCCACATCCTTCCTCTGGACTGGAATTCTCTCCCCCTTCACAATTGATAGATTATTACTTTCCCCACCCTCATAGCTTTATTCAAATCACATCTCCTCTGAGAGACCTTTCCAGACTAAGCTCTCCTTTCCTCCCTTCTGTGAGGCCACTGCACCTGGATTTGTAAACTTTATTCACCCCACCTCATCCCCATGTCACTAATGTAAATATCTGTAATTTATTTATTTATTTAAATTATTGACTCTCCTCCTCTAGACTATAAACTCCTTGTGTGCAGAGAACATGTCTACCAACTCAGTTGTACTGTATTTTCCTAAGCACTTAGTACGTTTCTCCGCACACAGTAAGTGTTCAATACATACTATTGATTCATTGACTTAATGAATGCTCATTTTGAGACATGCAATTAGATTGTTTTGTTAAATTCATGATTTGTGAGGCTTTGGGAAAATAATTACTCTGAATTAGGAGACTGATAGAGGAAATTGATGACAGTCATATTTAACACAGTAAAGTGCATTTTGGATTCTAAACTCTTCCTTAAGGAACATATTTCTCAATCTTTCTCTACAGATATCATCAGTTTACCTTTGATTTACTGGTAAATGGACGGGTGTCATCAGTATTATTCACTAAGCACCTACTCTGTTTTCTAAGTGCTTGGGAAGATGCAGAAGTAAATGGCACAGCTCTTGCCATGAGGAAATTTCAATCCATGAACCATTCTTCCTCAGAAAGACATGGTTATTCATCCAATCCCCATTTAATCAATCAATGGTATTTATTGAGCACATATCCTGTGCAAAAAATTGTGCCTGCACATGAGAATTTTAAGAAAACTGAACACAAAACATAGATGCTCCTATGCTTCTCTGGAAGGGAACCAAAATGATAATAAATATTATTTCTTTTAGTCGTGGTAATATAATTTATTGACGGTCCACTGGGTGCCAAACAATTATCTAAGTCCTTGGAAAGTACAAAATAAAGAATTGACATGTTTCCCACCTATAAGGGGCTTACAAGCTAGAGCAATAGTTGATACTTAGAACTGTGAACATCCAGGGCTAAATCTGCTCATGAGACCAAGGAGAGGGGATACCTGGGATTCCCAAAGATAACATATCCAGCTCCTCAAGCAGCTTCATGACAAGCACATATAAGTCACTTTTCATATCAAGCAGTTCTACTTCATATCAAATAGCCACCTAAGATTACAAAAGGCAAGTTCCTGGAATACAGTCGGTGTTTCAGTGTTGAAGAAATATTTATTGAATTACAACTTTCCTGGGTAGACTATGAAAGAAGAACAATTACCAGGAAGATACCTAAGTGGCTATTTTCTTGGGTGCTAATATAGGGCAACTGCAAGAAGGGGAGAGAGAATAACTGTTTTAAACCATAGTGAAGCACAACCTCAAAGGAGTTACTGTGACACTGGACTGTAAGGAGATGCCAGTGGTAGCCATTCCAGGATGGTGTGTAAAATTTCATCTTTGAACACAAAGGACAACTAATTAACATTTCACCAGGTGGCATCTCTCAACAGCATATCCTTCTAAATAAATCAGGAGGTAGATAAGTGAAGAGAGAGAAAAAATACTCTATCTAGGTTCCCTCAACCTTTTGCTTTTTAGGTGAACTTCTGAGTAGAACTATATTGCCAGGAACTAGTAACATAACCCCCTGTTGATAAATGGTTGGTGAAATCGGTTTCATTAAGGACACTCAGAGATTTAGGTTCTTCTAAAAAATAGTTTTAAAATCACACTGGGTATGTCATATGCAGACTCAGGCAATAGGGATTTTTTTCTCTTCCCTCAAGAAGGGAGGCATAGTCCCTCAGGAAGAGAGAGAGAGAAAGAAAGAGAGCGAGAGGGAGAGATAGTGAAAGAGAGTGAGAGACAGAGACAGAGAGAGAGAGAGCATAAGAGAGATATAGAAGGAGGAAGTAACTGATCATACAATTTTAACCATCATGCATTTTGGAGAAGTAAGATATCATTCCCAAGACATAAATTATCTCTGGGTTAATAGAAAAAGTGTCAATATCTATGACACATTCTAAGAGGAAAAGGGATTTACTCTGAGTACCACTATTAATCATCAAAAAACAGAGAAAGCACCTTTGTCTCCATTACTTTCCTAAAGACACTCTTCAATTCTTTGTTTCTCAAGCTGTTGATCAGAGGATTAAGCATGGGGATAAACACGTTATAAAACACTGAGACCAATCCGTTCTGATTCAGAGAAAAGTTTGAATGTGGTTGGAGATACATGATGGTCAGGGACCCATAGAAAATGAAAACATCAGTCAGGTGGGAAGTACAAGTGGAGAAAGCTTTCCATTTCCCCTCTCTAGAGTGGGTCCTCAGGATGGCAGCAAGAATGTAAATATAAGAGATCAGGATAGTCCAGAGTGTGCTCAAGATATTAAAGGTAACACAGATAAACATCACTAGGAAATTAATGCTTGTAACTGAACAAGAGGATTGTAACAGTAATGAAATTTCACAGAGGAAATGATTGATCACATTGGATTGGCAGAATGACAATCTAAATGTAAGATACGTATGAATAAGAGAATTTGCAAAGCTACCAAAGCAAGTAATTGATGGCAGGATAACACAGGCTCTGGGGGGTACAATAACTGTATAAAGCAGAGGGTGGCAGATGGCCACATATCGATCATATGTCATCACTGCCAGAAGCAATATCTCAGTGGTTCCAAATGCACCAAAGAAATAAGCTTGGGACACACACCTAAGGAAAGTAATGGCTTCGGTTTCTGACAAGAAGGTAATTAGCATCCTGGGAGTGATGCATGATGAGTAACAGAAATCGACAAAAGATCAATGAGGAAAATGTACATGGGGGTGTAAAGTTGGGACTTCATCTTGGTCAGCATCATCATCCCAAGGTTGCCTACCAGAGTGACAAAATAGGCCATGAGAAAAAACAGAAAGAGGGCCACCTGCAGATCCACTCAGTCGGTCAGTCCTGAAAGGATAAACTCATTACACATGGTGAGATTTCCTTCTGCCGCAGAGATGGAAGGAACAATGCAATATTAGTTGGATACTTGCTAAGTGAGTGTGGGTGAGAAGAGCAGAGTCTTAATACAATAGATTCTTAATCCAGTTGCTCTCCAAGGATTCACATCCTATGGCACATTTAAGCTCAAAACAAAAATTGAGAATGAGTGGATTTCTCTCCCATTTTCATGCTTATTTTTAAGGAAGGGCTTTTCTCCCACTGTTCTCCGTGCCTAATTCCCAGATGTGTACTCTGTACCAGAGCTTAATACAGTACTTTAAAAAGAGTAAGCACTTAATAAATGCTATTACTGCTCTCATCACTACTACTATTACTACTACCACCACTACTTGTACAACTAGTAGTACAAGTAAGTCTTAATGTATAGGGGGAAAGAAATATTTTAAAAGTGTTATAATGTCTTCTAATTCTTCTTTTGTACTCTCTCATCCTCCTCTGCCCATAGGAAGTTCTCAGTTAATACTACTACTTAATGAAGTAATGTTTCACTTATGAGATGCTGATGGCCTTGATCAGGGAGCTGAATTTGGACACCATGTCCTTACTCTCCTTTGGGCAAAAACCCTCTACCTATGTCCAGGCCAGACTGAACCTGCTCTTCAAAATCTGTAGGAAAATTGAGCCCTATATTTAGGATTTAATGTTAGATTTAGCCCCTAGCCCTAACCCTAACCGTGGTTCAATACTCTAGATGCAAAGTAATCACTGTTTAAATAAGGACAGAATTATTTCCTGAATACAACCATGGTGAGATGAGAAGAGTTCCACACAATCGCCTACTGGTCTAGAAAGAGGTAATATTTCCCACTAAGCCCGTGATTGAAAAACTAAGACCAGTCAGGGACATTACGTTGGAGGTTTCTTATTCCTGGTGCTGAGGATAAAATAAAAGGTAATACCTATTATTAGCAAGGCTGGTTGTTAAAACGGAGGAGGTGGAATTAACAGACTGAGAGGAAACAGGAAAAGGAACTGGGATCCTCCTTGCTCAGGAAGCTACATTTTCCAGAAAGCAAAAAAGTCCTGCCATCCCAGAAATCCTGGGGTGGAGACCTTTAAATGTTAAGAGGAGAAGCCATTTGCTCTTTTTACTCCTGCCACTGGAACTGGGACCTGGCTACTTCCACTGGGTCTTGGGGAACACTATGTGCTGGGAGTAAACATCTTCAGAAACCTGTTGATCAGAATTATCTTGTTTGTTTGCCAAAGGAATTTATAAAACGCGAGGCACTTGAGTATTTGGACCATTGTACCTGGAATTTGGTTTTGCTTTAGCTTTTCCCTCATTATTCCCTTCTTTCACTTCAAAATAAATAATAATAATAATAATACAATAATAATAATAGTTTTTGTTAAGCTCTGATTAGGTGCCGAGTACTGCACTAACTGCTGGGGTAGAAACAAAGTATTTACATCAAACACAACCCCAGCCCAAATCAGGGTTTATAGTCTAAGTATGAGGGAGAACAGATATCGAATCCCCATTTTACAGATGAGGAAACTGAATCACCCCACCACCACCCCCGAGCTGCTTTCAGTCTCACTATTTTTGCAGTTAAACACATTTCTCACAGGATTTCATCCCAATAAATGTGGTAGGTCACTTAATCCTTTGACTTATCCCTGTGGATAGTGACCATATTTGACCCCGTGACCCATGGAATCCTTTTAATATTATTTGTAAAGCCTTGATTAGTCATACCTTTTCACATTCATGGATAAACAGGACTTCTTGGTCAGATGCCGATCCTTAAACCAATAAAAGAAAGGATGATAATCCAAGAAAATCTTAACTCAAAACCTCTTTAATCTAATTGTGGCATCTCCTGACATTTTACACCCACCATAGCATATGATATATGTGAATCTGTATTTCTATCAGTGAATCTACATCTGCTTAAGCATATTCAGTCCCTTCTAGACTGTGAGCCCATGGGTGGGTAGGGACTGTCTCTATATGTTGCCAACTTGTACTTCCCAAGCACTTAGTACAGTGCTTTGCACACAGTAAGTGCTCAATAAATATGATTGATTGATTGATTGATTGATTTTAGTATAATAAAGGGACTAAGCATATTTAGTCCCTTCAATAAATACATTCAATTCCCTAGTTGGCCAGTCTTGTCACTCTCTGGGGATTTGTTCATTCATCTGAGGGAGGTAAAAACCTCCTAAAGCAAGATTTGTACACTGATTTCTCTAGATAGGGGAAAAGCAATTTGGTAAACTTTGCTCATGCGAAGACTGAGACTTCCTTCCTGTTTTCCATTTTTCCAGCATACATGACTGAAGAAAAATAGATCAGAGATGTAAATTCTGTATTTATGAAGTCAACTGTCACACTGTTGGGTAGGGACTGTCTCTATATGTTGCCAACTTGTACTTCCCAAGCGCTTAGTACAGTGCTGTGCACACAGTAAGTGCTCAATAAATACGATTGAATGAATGAACTGTCCTTTTTCCTTACTCACTGATTTTTCACGTTGTTTTGATTAAACAGGAAAGAACAACAACTTGATGCCTTTAATCCTCTCTCTTGGCACCCATCCCTTACTTAGAACATCCCTCTGGCCTAGAAAACCCTCTTCTGGTACAACAGTGAGACTACCCCTGTCAGAATCTCCAAAGTCCTCTTACAATCATATATCTTCCAAGAATGTAATAATAATAATAATAATGGTATTTGTTGAGCATTTACTGTGGGCCAGGCACTGTACTAAGTGCTGGAGTGGATACAGTAAATTGGGTTGGACACAGTCCCTGTCCCACTGAGGGCTCACAGTCTCAATCCCCATTTTACAGATAAGTTTACTGAAGCACAGAGAAATAAGTGACTTGCCCAATGTCACACAGCAGACAAGTGGCAGAGCTGGGATTAGAACTCATGACCTTCTGACTCCCAGTCCCTTGCTCTATCCACTACACCATGCTGCTTCTAAACTCCTCTAGACTGTAATCTCCTTTGGTCAGAGAACATGTATACCAACTCTCCCCAGCACTTATTATAGTACTCTGCAAATGGTAAGTGCTCAAATAATACAATTGATTGATTGATTATTTTATTCTTCCCTGACTAGTCTCTCATTTCCCCACCATATTCACCCTCTCTTCTGCATCATCTATGCACTTGGGTCTGTACCCCTTAGGCACTTCTGATACCTCATCGCCATCTTCACAGCACTTAGAAGTAGTGTGGCTCAGTGGAAAGAGCAAGGCCTTTGGAGTCAGTGGTCATGGGTTCAAATACCGGCTCTGCCAACTGTCAGTTGTGTGACTTCGGGCAAGTCACTTAACTTCTCTGGGCCTCAGTTACCTTATCTGTAAAATGGGGATTAAGACTGTGAGCCGGCCGTGGGACAATCTGATCACCTTGTAACCTCCCCAGCACTTAGAAAGTGCTTTGCACATAACAAACGCTTAATAAATGTCATTATTATTATTATTATTATTATTATTATTATTATTATTATTATTATATCCTTGTTCCCTGATGCTTTCCCCATCTATAATTGATTTAATGTCTGCTGCTCCTATTAGATTGTAAGAGCCTTGTGGGCAGGGTTCATTCTACCAATTCCAATTGTATTATACTATCCCAAGTGCTTAGTATACTGTGCTGCATACAGAAAACAAAGGACAAATTCAATTGATTGACTGACTGAGTTAGATAAGTTGTGTATAGAATGGGTCTGTACCCCTTAGGCACTCCTTCACAGCAGTTATGTGTATATCCTTATACCCTGATGCTCTCCCCATCTGTAGTTGATTTTAATTACATGGGGGGGGAGAGGCATGAATCTAGATACCCCACAGTGGGGTACCACCCCCAAAATAATACAGAGGTTCCTCTATCGAAGGCCCCTTCATAGTTCTTATTTCCCCAGTTTCAGAAACTTGTCTGGGCACAGTCCATGGGGCAATTATCCCGGACTTTGATTTCTGGGGGTGTCCACTGAGAGTTAAGAAGTGTGTAGAAGCAGCATGGCCTAGTGGCAAAAGCATGGATTTGGGAGTCAGAGGACATGGGTTCTAATCCCAGCTCCGCCACTTGTCTGCTATGTGACCTTGGGCAAACTGCTTAACTTCTCTTTGCCCCAGTTACCTCATTAGTAAAAAGGGCATTAAGACTGTAAGTCCCATGTGGGACAGGGACTGTGTCCAACTTAATTGCTTTGTATCTACCCCAGTGTTTAGAACAGTGCTTGGCACATAGCAAGTGCTTACCAAATACCATTATTACTGTTATTATTAAAGGTCATTGTACAAGTCAAGTGTGAGTGGGTCTCTTTAGTTGCATTTGGGTAGACTGACGAAAGGCTCTAATAAACCTCTCTTGATTAATTCCCTAGCACCTTATGCCATATAAACTATGATCTTAATTACACCAATTTTTAGGACTCTACATTATATATTTAATTACTTTGATTACTCTTGTAAATACTTTTATGTTTTTCACCCCTATTAGAGTGCAATTTCCTTGTGGGCAGAGAATATGCCACTTTTAAACTCTGAACTTTCCAATCATTAACACTGCACCAAATGAGCACTCGATGAGTATTAATGTTACTTATACTGTAAAATGAGGATCCAATATTTGTTTCCCTTTTCTCTTAGACTGTGAGACCCATGTGGGACAAGGGCTGTGTCTGACTCGATTGCATTGTACCTTCCCCAGTGCTTGGCACAATATTTGGCACATAGTACTCCACAAACATTAATTATTATTATTATTACTAGTACTTAGCATTCACAAGACTGTAAACAGAGCAGGAATTGTATTGACCCACTGTATTGTTCTCTTCCAAGCACTTAGTAGTAGTAATGATAATATTTTGCCATGAGTTTTCTATGTGCCAAGCACTGCACTAAGCACTGGGATATATACATGAAAATCAGGTTGGACACAGTACTTGTCTCCCAATGACCTAAATACAATAAATGCTCAGTAAATGCAATTGATTGATTTCTGACTACTTTTTTTCCATGGATTTCTCTGAATATAGGATGGTCCCTATTTTTTGTTTTATTTTATCCCCAGTTCAGCGTTAAAGAGTTCAGTTCAGTTCATCTAGACTGTAAACACGTTATGGGCAGCGAACATGTCTGGTAATTCTGTTGTTCTGTAGTTCAGTTATCTGCACATGGCAAGTGCTCAGTAAATTCCACTTCTGGATCAATTGATTGACTTAAGCAATACCAATCTCCTAAAGCCTAAACTTCAAGTCTAATAATCTCATATCCAGGGGTGAGTGAGCTTGCAATAAACCAGGAGAAAAGGTATAGGAACTGGAGAGTTTAAATAAATCTCTGGAGATTCTGTTTAATATCATGGAAAAAAATCTAGCAGAATCTTCTTCATTTGCAAAATGATTACTAAACTGTACCAGCCCTGGTGATAATGAGGTGCTAAGTGGTAAGACTTTGAAAGAAGACTCAAATTCAAAAGGACAGGTTACCTATATTAGATACAGGGGAGAATAATGAGGGAAGCATTTCTGCTTAACTCTGCCCTAAGGGGACAGCAATGTTCAAGCATGACCTCTTCCAAGAAAAACTACTCCTCGCTCAGTGAAAAGAGCACAGGCTTGGGAGTCAGAGGTCATGGATTCTTACCCTGACTCCGCCACATGTCTGCTGTGTGACATTGGGCAAGTCACTTAACTTCTCTGAGCCTCAGTTACCTCATCTGTAAAATGGGGATTAAGACTGTGAGCCCCACGTGGGACAACCTGATTTCCTTGTAATCACCCAACACTTAGAACAGTGCTTCACAAATAGTAAGCGCTTAACAAATGCCATTATTATTACTATTATTATTATTACAATCTTTAAATGCATATGAGGTGGATGGGATCATTATTATTATTATTACTGTTATAGTTTGCTAATAATAATAAAACTGCAGTATAATTGTTAGGAATTTACTCTGTGCCAAACTGTGCTAAGTCCTGCAGTGGATACATGATAGGATAATCAGAGATTTTCCATCATATTTATCTTACCAGGCATACTAGTGTATTTAGCCAAAAAAATTAAAGTCAGTAAAATCATCCTTTATTCCAAAAGAGGGTATGTGTGCGTGTGTGTGTGTTTGCTCTCAGTAGTGTTTTGCAGATAGTTAGCACTCAATAAATACCATGGTTTATTTATTGTGTTTATGTGCATGTATATACATATACCAAGCTGTCATGATTTAGGCTAGATGAGGTTTCTCTTTTTAATTGTTTTCTTTCCCCTGAAATTTCTACTATCCAATAAATATATAGCACCAATAATTGAACTCCTATTAATCTGTTGTCACTACCAGTAGAATAAATGTAAGGGTTTCAGGGACAACTTGGCTTTCATCTGAACTTAGACTTGGGTCTCTTCCCTTTGATTTCCATGCTAAGAAAACATGGAGCAATTTTCTTGAAAGCTGAGGGACTTCTCATTCCCAGACCTAGCTCTAATTGTTCATAATCAGGAACATGTTTAGTGTAAAATCAAAACTTGAGAAATCACTAGAGATTCAAACCCCAAATGTCCCTAAACCATGTACAAATGCAGAGCCAAAATAATAATAATGGAATTTGTAAATGCTTATTAAGTGCTAAGCTCTGTTCCAAGTGCTGGGTTAGTTACAAGCTAATCAGGTTGGCCCACTTGGAGCTCACAGTCTTTATCCCCATTTTACAAATGAGGTAACTGAGGTACAGAGAAGTGAAGTGACTTGCCCAAAGTCACACAGCTGACAAGTGGAGAACAGGATTAGAACCCACGACCTCTGACTCCCAAGCCCAAACTATTTCCACTATTCCACGCTGCTTCTCGATACATAGAGAAGCAAGAAGGAAATCTTGGTCAGTACCAGGCACTGTTCATTTGAGGCACATAAAACCTCAAATGAAGTTCATCTGGGTCTGAACTGCAGAAATATATCAAATTTATTTCAGGTGATCTTTCTAGCAGAATTAGGTAGGATCAGGCAGGAAAAAATGCATTTTCTTGAAACTAAATTACAAGATAAAGCAAATGCTTATTCTCCAAAGTGATGCGCATTGCTATCGCTGAGTTAATAGCTTATAAAAGTTAATGAACCAAGTGAGTGGATTGTTGACATTAATAACAGTGTTTTAATGCAGTAAGAACAGGGCTCCTTCAAGTGGGAGTCTGATTTTATGTGAGGTCCTGTGATTACAGTTTGGTAGGAGACTTTTAGTAGAAATGGGAGTGGTGAAATAAAAAAAAAGACAGCCCTGTCTTGTCTTAGAAAATGCCTAGGTACATCTGAAAGGACAACTTCTAGCAAACATATGGGGAACTATTTAAAAAAGTTAGGAGATTGCCAGGGTTTCAAACACATGCATTCTTATATCAAAGTGAATGTTTTGAAATTTGGGACACTGGGGTGAAGGAACTTTGTTATTAATGTTATGGGAAGGAAATAATCTTTAAATGTTAGCCAATTTGATTCAATTAACACAAAAATAAAGTATCCTGAGCTTTCCTGAGTCCTCAGTCCTCACAAAAAGTTGTCCATCTAGCTGCAAAAGGAATAAAACATTTCCTTCTCTGAACGGTAAGCTTGGGAAATCAAATCACTGCCCACATTACTTCTCTGCGAATGTCCTGGAAATATTTTCCCTCAATCCAAGGACCTGGGTGTACTTTTCTTTTTCTGATTGCCCATTCTACTCTGACTTCCCTTTCTTCACTCTGACACCCTTTATCCACATCTGTCAGTGTCAAACAGGTATGGAGGATTGGAGGAAGAGCAAGAAAAATGTCCTAGTCAATTAATTCCCCTCATTAAGAGAGAAGGGGTGTTAATAATAATAATAATGGTATTTGTTAAGTGGTTACTATGTGCAAAGCACTGTTCTAAGCGCTGGGGAGGTTACAAGGTGATCAGGTTGTCCCACGGGGGACTCACAGTTTTAATCCCCATTTTACAGATGAGGTACCTGAGGCACAGAGACTTGCCCAAAGTCACACATTTGACAGTTGGCAGAACCTGGATTTGAACCCATGACCTCAGACTCCAAAGCCCGTGCTCTTTCCACTGAGCAACGCTGCTTCTCTAATTGATATTTAAATCTTCTCTGTTGATATTTAATTCAATCCATCAACTGTATTTACTGAGTGGTTACTGTTTGTAAAACATTGCACTAAACACTAGGGAGAGTAGGGTATGTCACATTTGGTAGATATGTTCCCTGCCACAATGGGTTTACAGTATAGTTGGGGAGACAGACATTCATATAAGTAAATAAATTACTGATGATGATAATAATAATAATGATAATAATGGTATTTGTTAAGTGCTTACTATGTGCCAGGCACTGTACTAAGTGCTGGGGTAGTTACAAGCAAATAGACAATCCCTGTCCCACATGGGTCTCACAGTCTCAATACCCATTTTTTGGATGATGTAACTGAGGCACAAAGAAGTGAAGTGACTTGTCCAAGATCACACAGCAGACAAGTTGCAGAGCCACGATTAGAATCCATTACCTTCTGACTCCCAGGAGTGTGTCTAGCCACTATGCCATATTACTTCTCATATGTACAAAAGTGTTGTGGTGCTAACGGATGGGTGGATAATGTGTGCAAATACAAATGCAAGAGCTATACGGAAGGGAGTGGGATAAATTGAAATGAAGGCTTAGTCGGGGAAGACCACTTGGAGGAGATGTGCTTTTAATAAAGCTTTGAAGGTGGGTAAACATTTAAAAAGTGTTCCAATTATGGAGATGCAGTCAAACTTGAGACTTGCCCTGGATTTTCTCCCTGTTCTCCTCCTACCAGATTTCCCATTCTTATTATGCATTTAATCTGTTTACCTCTCCACCCTTTCTGAAAAGAAAGAAAAACAACATTTTTTTTAGCATGGCAAAAAATGCACAAATGTGCATTTAATTTTCACTGTGAGAAAAATAGGATAATCTCCTTTCAGCAAGTTACCTAATCAGATGAGGTGGGCAGGAAAAGTTCCCTTTTTTATTTTGGCATTTAAGGGGACTCTGTTTCTCTGTGGGACAGGTGGAGCAGTGGGGAAGCAAAAACAGAAACCACACCTAGTCATTTGAGAAAACTATCTTTACCTGACTGAGATCAGCAGTTAAAATCTGGAAGCATCTCTGGAACTTCCTATCTTTTTAAGAATGCCTCTTCTTCATCTCTGGAACAGAAGACTTCACTTGCTAGGGTGACAGTCACCATCTCGGCTCCACTTCTATACCCCTCCCATCATCAAGAGGTAGAGCAGGATAACCATGGCTGGCTACTCTAGCCCAGTAGCCATGGTGATGTGTGTTTCCAATTCCTCTATGAAGCTGCTGGTCTTAATCAGGGGATTCAAGGATCTGAGCATTCTGGGGCAAGGGCATTTGCCTATTAACATGAGTGGTATTTTTTAAAAATCAATCAATCAATCAATCAATCAGTGGTACTTTGAATGCTTACAGTGTGCAGAGCATAATACCAAGCACTTGGGAGAATATATTAGAGTTGGTATGTCTGTAATAATAGTAATGATATTTGTTAAATGCTTACTATGTACCAAGCACTATTCTAAGCACTGGTAGATACAAGGTAATAAGGTTGTCCCACATGAGGTTCACAGTCTTAATCCCCATTTTACATATGAGGTAACTGAGGCACGAAAAAGTTAAATGACTTGCTCAAGCTCACACAGCAGACAAGTGGCAGGGTCAGGATTAGAACCCATGTCCTCTGACTCCCAAGGCCGTACTCTTGCCACTGGTCCATACTGCATACTTGTTGAGTTCTTACTATGTTTCAGGCACTTTTCTAAGTGCTGGGGTAGATGCAATTTAAACAGGTGAGATTTAATATTTAATCCGTGGTCCCCTAACTGATGATTGATCGGATCTCTTTTCTTATTCTGGCAGTTATCACTTGGAGAAGTCTCATAAATGGCTAAAGGGAATGATATTGTGGTAAGACAATTTATTCTCTTGGGGCTGACAGAAAACCCTAGCTTGCGAATGTTTTTATGCTGTTTCCTTTTATTTATTTGATAACTGTGGTATGAAATCTCTGGATGATCGTGTTAATTGGGGTGAGTTCCCAGCTTCATTCCCCCCCAGTATTTTTTCCTCGATCACCTGCCTTTCTTAGATGTCTGTTCTTCATCATTTTTGCCTCCCAAGATGCTGGTAATCTTCATATATGAGAGGAGAGTCATCTCTGATGCAGGGTGTATCCTCCAATATTCCTGTTTCAACATGTTCATAACCACAGAGTATCACCTGCTGGCTGTGATGGCTTACAACCGATATTTAGCTATTTGCTACCCACTTAACTATACAGGCATTATGACCCTAAATGCCTTTATATATACGGTGACTCGATTCTACTTAATGGGCTTTTTGAACTCACTTACGCATACGAGTGGTTTCCTGAGTTTGTCTATCTATGGACCTAATGTCATTAATCATTATTTCTGAGACATCCCATTATTGTTCAAACTTTCCTGTTCCAATGCCTACAACAATAAGGTCTTGCTCTTGACTTTCTCTGGGGCCATTACAGAAATCACCTTTCTGAGGGTAATCAACTCCTATGTGTATATTTTCTCGACTATCCTAAGACAAAAAGCCTTCTCCACCTGTGCCTCCCACCTGACCATGATCACCATTTTCAATGGAACAATGCTATTTGCATATTTTCACCCAACTTTCAGATATCTGTTGGCTCAGGCCAAATTAGTGTCTGTGTTTTTTAATGATGATGGTATTTGTTAAGTACTTACTATGTGCAAAGGACTGTTCTAAGCGCTGGGGTGATACATGGTGATTAGGTTGTCCCACATGGGCCTCACAATCTTAATCCCCATTCTAGAGATGAGGGAACTGAGGCCCAGAGAAGTGAAGTTACTTGCCCCAAGTCACACAGCTGACAACTGGCAGAGCTGGGATTTGAACCTATGACCTCTAACTCCAAAGCCCGTGCACTTTTCCACTGATCCACGCCCAAGCGCTTAGTACAGTGGTTTGCACATTGCGCTCCATAAATACGATGAATGAATGAGTGAATGTTCATTCATTCATTGGTATCTACAAGTCACCAGTGTAAAGGGCGCCTCTCAGGGTGGCACTGTGTGCAGAGTGCCATTCTGGGGGGTGCCAACAGGGGTGGCATTGGGTGGCCAGTCAGTCAATCGTATTTACTGAACGCTTTCTGTTTGTGGAGCACTGTACTAATTGCTTGGGAGACTACAGTACAAACACATTTACTGCCCATGATGAGCTGATAGTGTTGAGGTTAATAATTGTGACATTTGTTGAGTACTTACTCTGTTTCGGGCACTGTACTAAGCACTAGGGTTCTATGGTCTCCATTTTACTGGTGATTTCGTCTGAAGGAGCAGTGGGCCTTTCTAGCCAAGTAGGGAAGAGGGGTGGAAGGGTGGGATTACAATCTCACTGTGGGTTGGCTCTCAAGCATCTGCCTCCCCCGCGTCCTCGGATGTGCCTCTGCCTAACTCAAGATAAGGCCTCTGGCCCTGAGCCGTGAGGGAATGGGTAGGCCTGTTTCCCACCTCACAGGCCTGCCAGCACCCAGAAACAAAGTTTCTTTGCTGATTTAGTGGAAGCAAGAGCATCTCTGTGCCTGCCGCCTCATCTGCAAAATGGGAATTAAGACAGGGAGCCCCATGTGTCCATCCCGAGTAACCTGTATCTACCTCACTGCTTAGAACAGTGCCTGGCCCATAGTAAGCACTGAAGAAATGCTGTTAAAAAAACTGTGGGGAGGTCAACTGGGCACATAACTCTTAGGTTGCCAAGGCTTAGGTTATCAATTGTGCCTACAATCGTGGTCGGTGTGATCCCTGCTGTTGGTGAGAGAATTTAAAATAGAGATAGGGGAAGTAGCAGAGAATAAGGATATGGACACGAGTGCTGTTGGAGTTGGGGTGGGGAGTGATTATCAGAGTGCTTAGGGGTAATAATAATTATGATGACATTTATTAAGCACTTACTATGTGCAAAGCACTGTTCTAAGCGCTGGGGAGGTTACAAGGTCAGGTTGTCCCTCAGGGGGCTCATAGTCTCAATGCCCCATTTTTCAGATGAGGCAACTGAGGCACAGAGAAGTGACTTGCCCAAAGTCACACAGCTGACAATCGGCGGTGCTGAGATTTGAACCCATGAACTCTGACTCCAAAGCCGGGGCTGTTTCCACTGAGCCACGCTGCTTCCCAAAGCTGCTTCTGAAAGCCAATGATAAGGGGTTTCTGGTTGACGCGGAGATGGATGGGAAACCACCGGGTTTCTGAGGAGTGGGGAAACGTGTGTGGTGCACCCTGTTTAGAAAAATGTGGTCCAGGAAACAGAGTTAAGCAAAGTCTGGAAAGAGGAGAAGCTGGAGGCTGGGAGATGAGTAAGGAGGCTGATGTCAAGGTGAAGTGTGACAATCACTTGGGCCGGCATCACAGCAAATGGAGTGGGAGAAGTGGAGTCTGAAGATGTCACGAAGGTAAAATGGGCAGGATTTGGCGACAAGCTGGATATGTGGGCCGAATGCAAGATGAGTTGATGAAAAGAATTCTAGATTTTTGGCTTGTGGGACACGGATTGCTGTTATGTCTGAAGTAATGGGCAAGTCAGAGCTAGAGGTTTTGAATGGGAAGCTGAGCAGTTCCGCTTTGGAGGTGAGTTTGAAGCAAATGCGGGACATCCAGTAGAGACATCCTGAAAGCAGGAGGAAATATAAGACCAAAGAAGAGAGAATCTCAGCACTCAGTCTAAGCACTCAGTCTCTTTTGCAGGCACCTCCTCCCCCTCCCATCCCCTTACTGTGGGGTTCCCCAAGGTTCAGTTCTGGGTCCCCTTATGTTCAAGATCTACACTTACTTCCTTGGTGACCTCATTCTCTCCCACGGCTTCAACTATCATCTCTACGCTGATGAAACCCAAATCTACATCTCTGCCCCTGCTCTCTCCCCCTCCCTCAAGGCTCGCATCTCCTCCTGCCTTCAGGACATCTCCACCTGGATGTCTGCCCGCCACCTAAAACTCAACATGCCCAAGACTGAACTCCTTGTCTTCCCTCCCTGCCCTCTCCCTGACTTTCCCATCAATGTTGACGGCACCACCATCCTTCCCGTCTCACAAGCCCGCAACCTTGGTGTCATCCTCGACTCTGCTCTCTCATTCACCCCTCACATCCAAGCCGTCACCAAAACCTGCCGGTCTCAGCTCCGCAACATTGCCAAGATCCGCCCTTTCCTCTCCATCCAAACCGCTACCCTGCTCGTTCAAGCTCTCACCCTAGCCCGTCTGGACTACTGCATCAGCCTTCTCTCTGGTCTTCCATCTTCGTGTCTCTCCCCACTTCGATCCATACTTCATGCTGCTGCCCAGATTGTCTTTGTTTAGAAACGCTCTGGGCATTTTACTCCCCTCCTCAAAACTCTCCAGTGGCTACCAATCAATCTGCGCATCAGACAGAAACTCCTCACCCTCGGCTTCAAGGCTCTTCATCACCTCGCCCCCTACTACCTCACCTCCCTTCTCTCCTTCTACAGCCCACCCCGCACCCTCCACTCCTCTGCCGCTAATCTCCTCACCTTACCTCGTTCTCGCCGGTCCCACCGTCGACCTCAGGCCCACGTCATCCCCCTGGCCCGGAGTGCCCTCCCTCTGCCCATCCACCAAGCTAGCTCTCTTCCTCCCTTCAAGGCCCTACTGAGAGCTCACCTCCTCCAGGAGGCCTTCCCAGACTGAGCCCCTCCTTCCTCTCCCACTCCTCCCCCTCTCCACCCCCGTCTTACCTCCTTCCCTTCCCCACAACACCTATATATATGTATATATGTTTGTACATATTTATTACTCTATTTATTTATTTATTTTACTTGCACATATCTATTCTATTTATATTATTTTGTTAATATGTTTGGTTTTGTTCTCTGTCTCCCCCTTCTAGACTGTGAGCCCACTGCTGGGTAGGGACTGTCTCTATATGTTTCCAACTTCTACTTCCCAAGCACTTAGTACAGTGCTCTGCACACAGTAAGCACTCAATACGATTGATTGATTGATTGATTGATTGAGATCGGGACCGGAGATGTTGACTTGGTGATGGAAATTTCAGGAGTTCTGTTTTAGACACCGCTCCTCCACTGGACTGTTCACTCCTAGGGGGCAGGCAGTATTGGGATGATACGCTATTGCCCTCTCCCTGGCTCTTGACACTGGGCTCCACACACAGACTCTCAGCCTCTGCATCCGGCTGACTGATCTAAATGCCAGATTGGCCATCGGATCTCGTAGCCGCAGATGGAGAGAAAGGGACCCGTGTGTTTTCATCAGATCGGGTTCAGAGGAGGAAAAGATGGAAGACCACCATCGGGGAGAGGAGCAGATCACAGGAGAGCCAATCGCACCCCGGCCCTGGAGCCGCCGTCCAGCTTCCCCCCGCCGCTGGGCCTGCTTCCGAAAGGAGATAATGGTAACGAGAGCATCACTTACAATAATTTTCCTTTATCTTGCATTGTATGGAACTCTAGGAACGGTTTTACTCTCTTGTACTTGCCTTGTCTTTTGCCATCGAATCATTTCTGACACGTAGCGACACCACAGACACATCTCTCCCAGAACACCTTGCTCTCCATCTGAAATCATTCTGGTAGTGTATCCCTAGGGTTTTCTTGGTAAAAATATGGAAGTCATTCAACACTGCTCCTTCTGCAAAGTAAACAAGTCTCAGACCTCGACTCTCTCCTATGCGGCTCCTGCCCAGCATGGGTGAGTTTTGCCTTGTTGCCTTCCTCTCACTAGCCAGTGGCTAAGCTCAGAATGGAATGGGTATGCCACTGCTTGATTCTCCCTCCCATAGCTGAGACTGGTAGAGTACGAGAAAAGCTCCAGGTGTGACTCTGAGAGGGGGATTCACTTGTTAACCATCCTGAATCTCTTGATTTACAGCCTAGGGAACAAGAAGGTCCAGGAGGGTTTGAGAAGTATGGTGCAGAGGAAAATATATTTTCAATGAATGCGAAGGTGCAAAGTTAGTGATTCTAGTGGAGGAGGGGGGCCTCTCGGCACCCCAACTCCCAGAAGGCTCCTATCCTCCGGACGCCACCATAGGGGCCCGGGATCACCGATCCTGAGAGGCCCGCCCGCCATCACAGAGCGGGGCCCCGGAAGGACCTCTCACCTCCGGACACTACCATGAGGAGTGGGGAATCTCCCTCCCTCCTCGAGTAGCCTGTTATCGGACTCCCATGATTCGTGGCCGGGCTCCTGGCCGTCCCCGTCTCGAACATCTGCATCCCCGCCCCCATCCAGTCCAAGATACTGATGCTTCTGGACTGGGTTCCCCCCACAAAACAATCATCAGTAGACTCACCCCTCGAAGGGAACTCCACTCTGTCCAAGTAGCCAACTGGGATCATGGGACATTGTGTACCCCTGCTTGCATACCCCCGTTCCCCCCCATAAGCGACCTTCTTTGAGGAGCCCCCACTCCCTCCTTCCAACACCAGCCAGGACTGATTCCCCCCGCCCCCATCCCCGAGGAAAAAGGCCCTTGTTCCCACCGAGTTACTTCAATAATAACCCCATTCTCACCTACTCAGCCCACCCATGCTATTTGTCTGTTTACTCCTCTTCCCAGGCGTTTCCTCTCTCATGAACAGCTATAACAGTTATGCCCTACTCCAGAGCTGCCATCCATAGGACTCCATACTCCACCAACTCAGACATTTCTGCCAAGAGCCCCTGGACTCCCCTTGCCATTAGCGTTTTTGATTTGATTTGACTGACCCATGAACAATTCATTCTTCTGCTTTGGGCATCTTCTGGCTATTTTATGCATGCATCTGCATGTTAATTGTTAACTGCTCTCTATGATGTCATCATCTGCTTATTTTATCATTGCTATCACATGTTAATTGTTATAACTGTTTCCTGCTCTCTGTGATGTCAACATCTGCTTATTTTATTGTTGCCATCACATGTCAATTGTTAACTGCTCTCTGTGATGTTATCATCTACTTATTTTATTATTGTTACTGCATGTTAATTGTAAATTGCTCTCTGTACTGTCATTTACCTTGCTGACCTCATCAAGGACTATCACTTCTCCTGGAACCATCGGCCCTTCCCAGGCCTCACGTTCCCCTTCCCCTCTCTCACCCAGCTCTTTCCCTCCCTTTCCCCCATCTCCACTCTTCCCCCCACCCCCTCCCAAAAGTCCCTCTCTACCAGAGCCAACCCTGAACCCCTCCCTTCCAACCCGATCACTTCCAAACCCCTCCCTCCCCTCCTCCCTGCCCCCACCCCATCCCAGTTCTCCCTGCCCATTGCCACCCATCTTCCCCCCTCTCCCCGCCCAGGCCCCTGCCAACTCATTCTAATACAAACCATCCCCTCCCCTCACACCCTTCCTCCTCCCTTCCTTCCCTCCACAGCTGCTGCCAAGTGTGGCCTATGGGACCCCCGCTCTATTATAGGTAAACTTATTTTCACCCTTGACGTGTTCCTTTCCAGCTTCCTCCTCCTCCTCGCCCTAACCAAAACAGGGCTCACCCCGGATGACACGTTCTCTTCTGCTGTTCTCTCCAGCAGAGGACTCTTCTTCTCCCACTCCCCCAGACTCACCGGAAAAGGAGGAGGTGTCGACTTCCTTCTCGCACCCCAATGTCGCTTTTGCACTATCCCTCCTCCCCCTTCCTTTTACTTCCCCTCCTTTGAAGACCATATTATTTGCCACTACCACCCCCTTCCCGATCCTTGTAACAGTCATCTACCGCTCCCCAGACCCCACCTCCAACTTTTTAAAACAATTTTGACCCCTTACTCACCTTCCTTCTCTCCTTTTCCATGCCCACTCTGATCCTCGGAGACTTCAGCATCCACATGGATATCCCTGGTAACTCCTCTGCTGCCCACCTTCGATCTCCCCTTGATGCTGCCAACCTCCTGCTCCACCCGACCTCACCCACTCACCAACCTGGTCACACCCTCTACCTCATCATCTCCTACCACAGCACTATATCCACAATCACCAACTCTGAAATCCCTCTCTCTGATCATAACCTTCTCAACTGCTTCCTCACTCACACTCCTCCCCCTGTAAATCTATATTACTACCCTACAGGGACCTCTGCTCTCTCGACCTCATCCATCTTTCTCAGCTCATCAAACCCCATCTCCCCTCCCTGTCCTGTCTACCCAATCTTGATGGCCAGATTACTGCTCTCAACTCTACCCTCTCTACTTAACTCAACTCACTCGCTCCCCTCTCCCTTTTCCACTCCCATACCACTATCCCACAGCCTTGGATCACTGCCACTCTCTGCTTCCTTTGCTCTTATGCTCGAGCTGCTGAACACTGCTGGCAAAAGTCTAAACACCAAGCCAATCTTTCTCACTTAATGTTTATCCTTTCCTGCCTTAACTCTGCCCTCTCCTCTGCCATGCCTGATGTGCATCTAACTTTATTTCTATTTATTTATTGTGATGACTTGACATCTGTCCACACGTTTTGTTTTGTTGTCTGTCTCCCCCTTCTGGACTGTGAGACCATGTTGGGCAGGGACCGTCTCTATATGTTACCAACTTGTACTTCCCAAGAGCTTAGTACAGTGCTCTGCACACAGTAAGTGCTCAATAAATAAAATTGAATGAATGAATGAAAGGTAACATTCAGCACTAGCAGCTAAGGAGAACAAGAAAAACACATTCTGCAAACGATGCCACCTTTTTGGCCAGAAGGTAGTTAACCATTATTTTAGGAGCAATGATAGAAGAGTAACTGATAGCCAAGAAAGACAGATTGCTGAGGAAAAATGTATGGGGTTGTCAAGTTGGGAGCTCTTCTTGATCAACAAGAAGATTGTCAGATTCTTCAACACAGTGATGAGATAGATGGCCCAAAAAACCAGAAAGATGACAAACTGTAAGTCTGGGTGGTCCGTAAACCCCAAAAGAATAAACTCAGTCACCCTGGTACAGTTGTTCTCTTCCATTAATTCCATTGTGCGCCTTGGAACTAGGTAGAAGCAGTTTATCATTGGAATGGAACCAAATTCGGCCAGAGAGTTTACCCTAATGGAACTCTCTGTGACTCATTGTTGTTAACACAATGTCCTTGCTGAGGTTATGGATCTTCTCTGAAAATCATTTCAGCAACTGCATGAAAGGAGAAATGTGTTTGATTCATAGGATTTAACCACGTGCACATTGGTATCTTCCTGCTCTCTTTATATTCTACCTATAACAGCTCTCCTCAACAATTACTGTCTTTGGACTTTTCTTTGCCTTAAAGGAAAACTACACTTAGAACCAATACCCAGCTTGCATTGCAAAACCTCTGGGGAATAATTGAGACGTTAGTGTACTCCCAGACACTCTTGTAAGGCATCTTATGAAAAATAGTGGGAAAATGGGATCTGATCCACAGCAAGTGACAGAGAGCAGGAGGAGGAAAATACAAGCCACAAGTGTCTGCTACTGTCAATACAAACTCAGCCATCAGAATTGGGGAAGCACATTCAGGAGTGGCAGGGGAAGACTTGGCTGTTGTGAGCAGCAACTGCACTAATAATAATAATAATAATTCTGGTATTTGTTAAGTGCTTACTATGTGCCAGGCACTGTACTAAGCACTGGGGTGGATACAAGCAAATTGGGTTGGACACAGACCCTGTCCCAAGTGGGGCTCACAGTCTCATCGCCATTTTACAGATGAGGTAATTGAGGGACAGAGAAGTTAAGTGACTAGTCGAAGGTCACACAGCAGAATAATGGTGGAGCCGGGATAAGAACCCATGACCTTATGACTGTTAGGGCCATGCTCTATCCACTATTCCATGCTGCAGTATCGGTACCATGAGGCGGGAGGAAAGGAGGCAGGGAAGTAAAGTGTTCTGCACACAATAAGCACTCAATAAATATGATTTAATGAATGAATGAATGAATGAAAAGAAGGAAGCTCTGAGTTTGCAACTCAAAACCCTGATCTGCAAATACAAGTAATCCCCAAAATGGGATTGGAGAGATCTGCTCGGTGAGAGAAAGACCCTGGCTACATAGCTTGAAGACACACTTACAAACACACACACACACACACACACACACACACACACACACACACACACACAAACACACACAGATATAAAATAAACCCAGTCCTCTCATAATGAAGGGAGATTGCTTTCTTGCAAACTCTGGGTTAAAGAAAACTCATATTGTAGTGTTCATTGTGTTGGACACTGCATGAGGCACATGTTCTTCCAGCACCATGGTATGCTGTATTTAACAGACTTGCATTATTGAAAGAACATTCTCCAATTCCCTAACAGTGTTCTCACCAAAACACCCAGTGAAAACATGTGTTGTAGCAGAAATGAGTGCACAGAGAAACACCCAGGTGCACAAAGAAAAAGTAAAAAAACAAACCTATGAGCAAACAACCAGAGACAGAAAAACATGTGGACACACTAGAATATACAAATACCCAATCACAGATGCACAGAGATACAGACAGGAGAACAAACATGGACACAAAAACAAAGGGAGAAACACGCTTAAAATGCACAGGGAAAGGCTCGCACATTGAACAATCTATGGAGAGATGCTGAAAAATGTCCAAGGGCATGCATGAACATGCACAGGTAAACATACCTGAACACACCCAGAGATACAAGCATTCGTAAATGTGGGAAAATGCATATATTTTCATCCCACTCCACGACTCCCAGGAAAACACATAAGGACACACAGAAACACGAGTAGGGATGGCAACCCACAGACTGAAAAACACATAAAAATGCATAACCTTAATTACTGCAGGGAAATAAAGTGTAGCTTATCAAGGAGCCAAAGGAAATCCCCAGTTCCAACACCTTCCTTCTTCAACATTTTATTTCCCTCTCATAATTAAACATAAATTAAATGCTGGAAGGAAGGGAGGAGGTTCAGGGGGAGAATATCATGGAATATATATAAATACTCATCTCCTGAGAACTTTGACCTCCTATTTAACAAATATTGATAAGGCATTAACTCTTAAGGAAGTCTCTTCACCCTAAGAGCTCATACTTCTATTTGAAAAAACAGGGTTGTTTGTTCAAAGGAACAAATCCAACAAATCCAAATCCAAACATATCCAATATAATCCAACATGCATGAAATCTATATACAAATATTTTACACTGGATACCTTCTATTCATCAACATTAAAAAAAATTGTTGTATCTTAATCCTCACATGATCTGAATACAGGAGGTATCTTGGTCCGAATAGATGTTGTATCTTTATCCTCACATGATCTGAATCCAGGAGGTATCTTGGTCTGAATAGATTGGAGATCCAAGCAGGCTCCAATTGTAAAGGAGAAAATGTTGTAATCAAGGGGATGAAAAAACCAATGGAGGTCACATTCACAGATGGAAGGATGGTCATTTGACTTTTGTTGGACATACAATGATTTCCTCAAAACTCAATAAGAAGATGCTTCCCAATTTATGCTCTGATTGGTGGAATTTTGCTGTCGGGGTAAGCAGGAGGGAATAAGTCCCTAAGGCAGCTCTGTACTCCAGATCTCATTCCAGGAACCATTTGGAGTACTAGTTGTCCTTTGGGAGGATGGGAAAATTATTTACATCTGGTTTTCCACTTCATGGGAGTATATATGTGTGTGGAAATGGGTTTTCTGAAGATTTCCCCTTTCCTTCTTTCAATCAATCAATCAATCAATCAATCAATCATATTTATTGAGCACTTACTGTGTGCAGAGCACTGTACTAAGCGCTTGGGAAGTACAAGCTGGCAACATATAGAGACAGTCCCTACCCAACCGTGGGCTCACAGTCTAGAAGGGGGAGACAGAGAACAAAACCAAACATATTTACAAAATAAAATAAATAAAATAGATGTGTACAAGTAAAATAAATAAGTAAATAGAGTAATAAATATGTACAAATATATATACACATATACAGGTGCTGTGGGGAAAGGAAGGAGGTAAGATGGGGCGGATGGAGAGGGGGACAAAGGGGAGAGTAAGGAGGGGGCTCAGTCTGGGAAGGCCTCCTGGAGGAGGTGAGTTCTCAGTAGAGCCTTGAAGGGAGGAAGAGAGCTAGCTTGGTGAATGTGCAGAGGGAGGGCATTCCAGACCAAGGGGATGACGTGGGCTGGGGGTCGACGGCGGGACAGGCAAGAACGAGGCACAGTGAGGAGATTAGCGGCAGAGGAGTGGAGGGTGCGGGCTGGGCTGTAGAAGGAGAGAAGGGAGGTGAGGTAGGAGGGGGTGAGGTGATGGAGAGCCTTGAAGCGGAGGGTGAGGAGCTTCTTCCTGATGTGCACATTGATTGGTAGCCACTGGAGATTTTTGAGGAGGGGAGTAACATGCCCAGAGCATTTCTGGACAACGACAATCCGGGCAGCAGCGTGAAGTATGGATTGAAGTGGGGAGAGACACGAGGATGGGATATCAGAGAAGAGGCTGATGCAGTAGTCCAGACGGGCTAGGGTGAGAGCTTGAACGAGCAGGGTAGCTGTTTGGATGGAGAGGAAAGGGTGGAACTTGACAATGTTGTGGAGCTGAGACCGGCAGGTTTTGGTGACGACTTGGATGTGAGGGGTGAATGAGAGAGCGGGGTCGAGGATGACACCAAGGTTGCGGGCTTGTGAGATGGGAAGGATGGTAGTGCCGTCCACAGTGATGGGAAAGTCAGGGAGAGGGCAGGGTTTGGGAGGGAAGACAAGGAGTTCAGTCTTGGACATGTTGAGTTTTAGGTGGCGGGCAGACATCCAGATGGAGATGTCCTGAAGGCAGGAGGAGATGCAAGCCTGGAGGGAGGGGGAGAGAGCAGGGGCAGAGATGTAGATTTGGATGTCATGAGTATAGAAAAAGCCAAGAGTATCTGAAGGTCTTACAGGAAACATGGCACTTGCAAGAAGATATAATTAAATGTAATATAGAGTAATAGTTATATAAAATCAATATAATATATAATAATTATATAAATGATATAATTCTGATTAATTCAGAATCACCATACTAGAGATGGAGAAACAGAACGAAGAGAAGGCAATTGTTTTGGTGGTTTAAAAACAAAATATACACACAACTTTCCCCTAAGCCAATCATCAGCCTTTGTCAGGGTCAGGGTAGGCTTGGGGCCACTTAGGTCTTCAAACACCACTAGACTTTCCCCTTCACATGTCAGGGTTTCATGATCAAGGTGCTGGATTTATATGCAAATTCCACTCTGAAATCTTAAGCAAAAGTTTGTGGCCCGAGAAGCAGAGTTGTGGCAAATCTCCCTAGGAAGAAGTCTCTGTGTTCAGTAATTTGGGTAATCTGGGCTCCCCAAAGACCACTTTTGTCAGCAACCTTATAGCACGGAAGCAAAATTGGATCTTTTTTCTTGATTATTTCAGTTCCTGGCAACCCTTTTCCCTATGAAACCTTCATATTGGAGTAAGATAAATGGGACCCAAGGTTCACTTTAGAGGTTCATTTGTGTGCTGAATAAACGAGGGCAAGTCATTTAACTTCTCTCTGCCTCAGTTTCCATGACTTTAAAATGGGGATGAAGTACCTGTTCTCCTTCCCTCTTAGATCAATCAATTATATTTGTTGTTTTCTTACTTTTACAAAGTAAGTGTTCAATAAATATGATTGATTTATTGACAGGGAAAGTCGTTTGGAGGAGATGTGATTTTAATAAGGCTTTGTAGGTAATGAGAGTGTTGGTTTCTGGGTAACTAAAGGGGAGGGAGTTCCAGGCCAGAGGCAGGATGTGGGCAAGGAGCCAGCAACAAGCCAGATAGGATCAAGGTACAGTGAGTAGATTGGTGTTAAAGCAGCAATGTGAGAGGGCTGGGTTATAGTAAGAAGTCAGAGAAGTAAGATAGGAGGGGGCAAGAGGGCTGAGTGTTTTAAAGCCGATGGTAAGGATTTTCTGTCTGATGCAGAGGTGGATGGGCAACCACTAGAGCTTCTTCAGGAGTGGGGGAGCATGGTCTGAACTATTTTTAAAGAAATGATCCAGGCAAGCAGAGTGCACTGTGGACTGAAGTGGAGAGAGAGAGGGGGCAGGGAGGTTAGCAAGGAGGCTGATGCAATAGTCAAGGTATAATAGGATAAGGTCTAGGATCAACATAGTAGTAATTTGGATGAGACTATGAACCCCATGTGGCTCAGGGACTGTAGCTGATCTGATTAGTTTATATCTAACCCAGTGCTTAGTATGATGTTTGGCACATAGTATTTTACAAATTTTAATTATTATTATGGTTATTGTGATTATTAGCACTGGGCTTGAAGACTTTGGAACATTCCCAGTGTTTGGGAAACTCACTAGGTATTCAGAGTGGCTCTTGTCTAACGAAGGCTCCAGGGACATCAACCTGGATTAGAGGGTGTGGGAAGACATGTCATTAAGAAATTAAAAATACATGATTAACCACTATTATTGTTTCATTATTATTATCATCATGATTATTGTTATTACTACTAATCATCGTAGTAGTATTTGTTAAGCATTTACTATGTCCCAAGTACTGTACTAAATGCTGGGATAAATGCAAAATAATCTGGTTATATACAGTCCCTATCACACCTCAGACTCACAGTCTGTGAGCCTGAGTCCCACAGTTAGACTGTCTCTATCCCAGATCCTCTAGTACCAGCCATTAGACTTAACCTGAATGAATGAGAACAGCTAGCATTTATCCTAGGGATTGTGCCTGGAAAATGTACTGAACTAGGAAAGGCCTAGGAAATTGAAAGGGGAGAAGAAGTTAATGGCCAAGGGTTGCTTCATAGGTTTTTAGATCCCCGCACGTGATTTCACAGATTGTAGCTCCTTGAAAGAGTTTTGTTTAGTCCTAGATTCACGTGCCGTTCTAGACTTCTGGACTCTCCAGTTCTCTTCCACACAAGCATAAAACAATGCACTCCACTTCCTAAGGGTGGCAGTTCTCCCTCTGCCTCTGTCTCCATATCATTCTTAGGACCACCTGTAGTTGTTCCAGGGATCTTCTACTCTAAATCCACCCTAACGAAGCAGTGTGGCCTTCTGGATAAAGGACAGGCTGAGAGTCAGAAGGACTTGGCTTCTAATGCCAGTACCATCACTGCCTGCTGTGTGAACTTGGGCAAGTCATTTAACATCCCTGGACCTTAGTTGCTCCATCTGCAAAATAGGTATTAAGACTGTGAGCCCCATGTGGGTCTCTTCACTCTCCTCACTCTCCTCACTCTTGGCTTCAAGGCTCTCCAGCACCTCACCTCCCATCTATCCTTCTACAGCCCAGACCGCACACTCCACTCCTCTGCTGCTAACCTCCTCACTGTGCCTCGTTCTCACCTGTTCCACCGTCGACCCCTGGCCCACGTCCTTCCTCTGGCCTGGTATGCCCTCCCTCTGCACATCTGCCTAACTAGCTCTCTTTCTCCCTTCAAAGCCTTACTGAGAGCCCACCTCCTCTAGGAGGCCTTCCCAGACTGAGTCCTCCCTTTTTCCTCCCCTCCTTCTTCTCTCCTCCCCGTCACCCCCCTCACATCTGTCTTACCTCTTTCCCCTCCCCATAGCACTTATATATATTTCTACATATTTATTACTCTGTTTAATTTGCACATATTCACTATATTTTATTAATGATGTGTATATAGCTATAATTATATTTATTCTGATAGTATATTTATATTTATATTTATATTTATTCTGATAGTATTGACTACTGATATTATTCTGATAGTATTGTCTACTTGTTTTTTTTTGTTGTCTGTCTCCCCCTTCTATACTGTGAGCCCTTTCTTGGGTAGGGACCGTCTCTATATGTTGCCGATTTGTACTTCCCAAGTGCTTAGTACAGTGCTCTGCACACAGTAAGTGCTCAATAAATATGAATGAATGAATGAATTAAAGAATGAATGAACGAATGTGGGGCGGGGATTGTATCCAACCCTAATTATTTTGTATCTACCCCAGTGTTAGTATAGTACCTGGCACATTCATTCATTCATTCAATCGTATTTATTGAGCACTTACTGTGTGCAGAGCACTGTACTAAGCGCTTGGGAAGTACAAGTTGGCAACATATAAAGACGGTCCCTACCCAACAGTGGGCTCACAGTGCTTAACAAATACCATAAAAAGTAATCCTTGAAATAGGCCTGGGAGTTACTTATGGGAGCCTGCATCCCTGTTAATGTCCACTGGGTCACAAAGCTTTCCAGATCTCCCCTTTTTGGGAAGGAGAAGTTTTCCCTGCCTCTGCCTTTGTCTCTCAATCTAAAATCACTCAGAACATCAAGGGGATCATTTGAAATCTGGCCAGGCATGACCCCCTCTGGGAGAGGCTAGAGGGAGCTTGGAGAAGGATTGGCTCAAACCCCCTCCCTCAGCTTCCCAGTTAAACGTGTCTCCTGAGCACCCAGAATTCCCCAGCTTAAACCAAAGACAGACACATTGATTACAGATCTGAACAGGACTTAAATAGATGGTTTGCAAGTATTACCGATGCATTAATTGGGTTGCAAATTGAACATGATGTTTATCCAAATGTTTTTCTCTTTCTTTAAAGAGTTTGTGCCTTTCCCTGGGTTCCTTTCTATTTTCCTGTAGATGTTCTGGTGTACACATTCTTCCTTTTCCTTTCTCTTCGCAGGGCAGTCTCACCCTCTCCAATCTCTTAATGCCCTTTTAGTTGAGCTCTTAGTCCTCCAGTCATTCTCCCTCTCAGGGATAGAAGACCATCTCTTCTGGTCTCCTCTCCTAAGGACCTCAAATTTTTGGGTAACCTAACCATTTAGGGCCACATCTCAGATCCCTCTTCCATTCCCTTTGTTCTTCCAAGGTCACAAGTCAAACCTCCTATGTGTCCTGACCTACCAGATCACATCTCAGGAAAACTTTCAGCATCCTGTGTCATCCTACGAGGGTCCCGGCCCAAACTTTCTTCCCAAAATAGTTGAGGAACTCCTTCCCAAAAACATGGCTCCCACTTTGTCCCTTCCTAATTCTTCTGTGTAATTGATTGGTCATGAAAATAATAGCAGTATTTGTTAAGTGCTTATTTGAGAAGCAACATGGTTTGGTGGAAAGAGCATGGGCCTGAGAGTCAGAAGGACATGGGTTCCAATCTTGGCTCTACAGGATGTGTGCTGTCTGACCTTGGGGAAATTGCTTCACTTCTCCATGCCTCAGTTACCCCATCTGTAAAATGGGGATTAAGAGCATAAACCCCATGTGGGACAGGGAATGTGCCTAACCTGATTAATTTCTATCAACCACAGCCCTTAGAACAGTGCTTGCTATATAGTATTTAACAACTACCATAATCATAAGTATTGCTATGTGCCAAACACTGTAGTAAGCGCTGGAGTAGAAGCAAGTTAAGGGATTCCTATACCAAATGCTTCATGATGAACGGGAGTGGGAAAGCAAGTATTTAATCCTTATTTATAGATGAGGAAACAGGCATAGAGAAGTTGAAGGATTTGCTCAAGGTCACACAGCGGGCATGTGGCTTCCTGCAATAATATATTCCCTTGTCTCTCTTACTACTCTCAGGTCTGAAAATTATATGATTTCTCTTGGGCTGCATCCTTCTCTTTTGCTTTCAGGTATTATTATTTTCTCTGAACAAGAACTAGGGGGCAAAGATCAGAGAGGCAACTTTATCAAAGTGTAAAAGGGAGAAAAGACAGAACTAGGGATGGGAAAACAAGACGAACAAAACATCATGGGAAAGTCAGAGGCTGAAATGGGGAAAAAAATGAGCCTTTATATTTTGTTGTATTGTTGGGCCTGTCCTAGAAACCATTGAGCAAGTCTCTCTGATTTCTCCTCTCGTCATGTCAGCTTCCTGTAGTTGTCCAGGGTCTCCGAAATCTCCCTGAATGCTCAGAATGGAATGATTCCCATTCAGCCAAGAATTCTCATGTGCTCTAAGAACTGACCATATGATTTGAAAATCAAAGGAAAACTTATCTTATTACATCGACTCCCTAGCACAGTGCTAGGGACAGTAAATGGTAATTATTCTACAAAATAATAGTACTAATAGTATGAGCAAAGCACTGTCCGAGAGCTGGGTAGATAGAAAGTAATAAGGTTGGACACAGTCCCTGTGCCACATGGGGTTCACAGTCTTAATCCCCATTTTACAAATGAGGAAACTGAGGCACAGAGAAGTTAAGTGACTTGGCCAAGGTCACACAACAGACACGTGGTGGAGCCAGAATTAGAACCTATGTCTTCTGACTCCCAAGCCCATGCTTTTGTCGATAGGCTACACTGCTTTGCTAATAGGCTACCCCCTGGCCTGGAATGCCCTCCCTCTGCCCATCTGCCAAGCTAGCTCTCTTCCTCCCTTAAAGGCCCTACTGAGAGCTCACCTCCTCCAGGAGGCCTTCCCAGACTGAGCCCCCTCCTTCCTCTCCCCCTCCACTCCCTCTCCATCCCCCTGCCCTACCTCCTTCCCTTCCCCACAGCACATGTATATATGTATATATGTTTGTACGTATTTATTACTCTATTTATTTATTTATTTTACTTGTGCATATCTATTCTATTTATTTTATTTTGTTAATATGCTTTGTTTTGTTCTCTGTCTTCCCCTTCTCGACTGTGAGCCCACTTTTGGGTAGGGACCATCTCTATATGTTGCCAACTTGTGCTTCCCAAGCGCTTAGTACAGTGCTCTGCACACAGTAAGTGCTCAATAAATATGATTGATTGATTGATTGATCTGTCACCCATTGCTTTATACAGTAATTATATGTAAGGAAGTCTGTATTCTTTTGGTAGCCAGTTCATACCTGCTTTCCTGTATGAGTGCAGTTGTGCACACTAGCTCAGAGAGCTACCCAACAGTGGGCTCAAGGTCCAGAAGGGGGATAATAATGATGGTATCTGTTAAGCACTTTCTATCTGCAAAGCACTGTTCTAAGCGCTGGGGAGGTTATGAGGTGATCAGGTTGTCCCTCGGGGGGCTCACAGTTTAAATCCCCATTTTACAGATGAGGTAACTGAGGCACAGAGAAGTTGTGACTTGCCCTATGTCACAAAACTGACAGTTGGCAGAGTTGGGATTTGAACCCATGACCTCTGACTCCAAAGCTCGGTCTCTTTCCACTGAGCCATGCTGCTTCTCAATGCAATGAACCGATCGTATGCCATTGCGGCTAAAAAGAATTCCATACTTGCAAAGAAAAAAAAGAAAGAAAAACTGAACCACACACTCACCAAATGAAATGACCTTGGTTTCCAATAAGTAGTTGATCAGAACTTCGGAGACAATGCCAGAGGAGTAGACTGCAACTAAGAGAGACAGGTTCCCAAGGAAAAAGTACATGGGGCTGTGAAGCTGGGGACTGATCTCGATCAAGGTTACCAGAGTGAGATTCCCCACGAGGATGGTCACAAAAATTGTGAGAAACATCAAAAACACTATGAACTTTAATTCTGGCTGGTCTGTTAATCCCAAGAGAATGAACTGGGCTCCTGTGGTGCAATTTCTTTCCTCCATTTCTGGGACTTTTATTTCCTGGAAAAACTAATTTACAGATAATAGTCAAAATAAGAGTAATAATGATAATGAACTGTGGTACTTCTTAAGGACTTCCTATGTTCCAAGCACATGTCCAAGGCTGAACTCCTTGTCTTCCCTCCCAAACCCTGTCCTCTCCCTGACTTTCCCATCACTGTTGACAGCACTACCATCCTTCCCGTCTCACAAGCCCGCAACCTTGGTGTCATCCTTGACTCCACTCTCTCATTCACCCCTCACATCCAAGCCGTCACCAAAACCTGCCTGTCTCAGCTCCACAACATTGCCAAGATCCGCCCTTTCCCCTCCATCCAAACCGCTACCCTGCTCGTTCAGGCTCTCATCCTATCTCATCTGGACTACTGCATCAGCCTTCTCTCTGATCTCCCATTCTCTTGTCTCTCCCCACTTCAATCCATGCTTCATGCTGCTGCCCGGATTGTCTTTGTCCAGAAACGCCCTAGGCATATTACTCCCCTCCTCAAAAATCTCCAGTGGCTACCAGTCAACCTATGCATCAGGCAGAAACTCCTCACCCTAGGCTTCAATGCTCTCCATCACCTCACCCCCTCCTACCTCACCTCCCTTCTCTCCTTCTACAGCCCACCCCGCACCCTCCACTCCTCTGCCACTAATCTGCTCACCGTGCCTCATTCTCGCCTGTCCTGCTGTCGACCCCCAGCCCACGTCATCCCCCTGGCCTAGAATGCCCTCCCTCCCCACATCCACCAAGCTAGCTCTCTTCCTCCCTTCAAGGCCCTACTGAGAGCTCACCTCCTCCAGGAGGCCTTCCCAGACTGAGCCCCCTCCTTCCTCTCCCACTCCTCACCCTCTCCATTCCCCCTCCTCCCCTCCCCCACAATACCTGTATTGTACATATATATGTATATATGTTTGTACGTATTTATTACTGTATTTACTTATTTATTTTACTTGTACATATCTATTCTATTTATTTTATTTTGTTAATATATTTTGTTTTGTTCTCTGTCTCCCCCTTCTAGACTGTGAGCCCACTGTTGGGTAGGGACTATCTCTATATGTTGCCAAATTGTACTTCCCAAGCACTTAGTACAGTGCTCTGCACACAGTAAGTGCTCTATAAATACGATTGATTGATTGATTGACTGATTGATTGATTGATTGATTGCTAAGCACTGGGGTAGATAAAACTTAATCAGGTCAGACACAGTCCCTTCTCCCATAGAGCTCACAATCTAAGATCTAAGAAGGAGGGAAAACAGGAATTTAATATCTATTTGGCAGTTTGGGGAATTGAAGCCCTGAGAAGTTAAGTGACTTTCCCAAGGTCATGCAGCAGGCAAGTGACAGAGCTGGGATTTGTTATGAACTCCTAGATGACTCCATTTTATGAACTCCTAGCCTAGATGACTCCATTTTGCTCAAGGACTTAGCTTAAGTGACTCCATTTTGAACAAGATCTATATCTTATCAGTACTGATCAGGGAGTTCCTGTAAACAAGACATCTTATCAGGAGTTCCTGCTCAAGCAAACCGAGTAAACAAGTATTCAGGAAGTTGTCTTTAAACTGTTACATTCCCCATGATTCTGATTGCTTGAAGCTCTAATAAAGGCTACAATGGGAGGTGGGATCGGAGATGTTCATCACTCGTACCCTACCAGGGTGAATGGATGACCAGCCACTTTCCTGCCATTCTGCTCTGGTGACTTGTCCCCTCTGAGTCCTTCTTCCTTTGACCCTACCAGGGTCTTGTGATTCCCTTGCTCACAACTCTGTCCTCTATCCTCCAACAAGTCACTCGTACCCCACTGGGGTGAACAGACTAGTTAGGACCTCACATTTACAACAGATTAGATCCCAGGTCCCCTGGCTTCCTAGTCCATGTTCTTTCTACTAGAAACTGTCCACTGATGCAGTCACCATTCAATCAATCAATCAATCAATCGTATTTATTGAGCACTTACTATGTGCAGAGCACTGTACTAAACACTTGGGAGAATACAATACATTAGCAGCACGTTCCCTGTCAGTCTTTTATTTCAACATTGAGAGCAATATCCCTAGCTAGGATCTGCTAGAATGAGCTCCTAGAAATGAGAACAAATGAGTATCTAAGAATGCAGCTTGTAATCAATCAATCAATCAATCAATCAGTTGCAATTTCTGAGCACCTATTCTGTGTAGAGCACTGTACTAAATACCTGGTAGAGTACAATACAATAAAGTTAGGGGATATGGTTCTGGCCCTTAAGGAGTTACAGGTTTGTAAAGTCCTTGCTGTGCATTAGGGTTGTTCCAAGAAAATGAATCTTCATTTTTAAATAAAAAATAGGTCTGCAGTAAAAGGGAGTGTATTCTGACCCTTCCTGTTAGGTTGTTGGAAATGAAATACAGTATAAATATGAATGGGATAGAGAATACCAAGTTATTCCATTCTCATTATCTGATAATGTAGGATAGTAGAGGAAGTCAGTTGTGTATGAAAGAGATAGAAAAGCAAAAAAGGAAATCCAATGACTGCATGAAAACCGAATATTGTTCTAAATAATAATAATAATCACAGAGCATTTCAATGGGAAAATCTAAAAGGTTAAATAATCTGTCATTCAGGGAGTGGGGACCTGGTAGCTTCAAGCCCCTGAGCTTAGTGCTTGATCCCACTTAATATCCCAGATAAGCTTCCCGCACTATATCCAAATAATCGATCAAGAGACAGTACTTACTGAGCACTTACTCTGTGCAGAATACTGTACTAAACACTTGAAAAAGTACAATAGAGTGGGTGGACCCAGTTCTTGCCCTCAATAACAATGATAAGTGTGGTATTTGTTGAATGCTTACAATGTGCCAAGAAGAGTACTAAGTACTGAGGTAGACAAACACAAGATAGTCTGGTCAAGCATAGTCCCTGTCCTACATAGAGCTCACAACCTAAGTAAGAAGCAGAACAGGTATTAAATGCCTGGTTGGCAGATGAGGAAACTGAAGCACAGAGAAGTTAAGTGATTTGCCCAGTATCAGAAATCAGGCAAGTGGCAAAGCCAGGATTAGAAGTTGAACTTCCCAAGTGCTTAGTACCGTGCTCTGCACACAGTAAGTGCTTAATAAACACAATTGAATGAATGATTAGAACCTAGGTCCTCTGACCCCAAGGTCAGATTCAGTCCTTGTCCCACAAAGGGCTCACAGTCAAGTGGGAGGGAGACCAGGTATTAAATCCCAAATTTTACAGTTGAGGGATCTAAAGCACAGATTGTATAAGTGACTTGTCCAAGGTAATAAGGCAGGAAAGTGGCAAAAGCAGGATTAGAACCCAGGTCCCCTGGCTCTCAGGTCTGTGATTTATCCACTAGGCCATGCTGCTTCCCAATTTGGGAGGGGGTTGAGATGTTACAGTACCAAGAACTCTGATACACCCTAAGATCATTGTGGACAGGGAATGTGTCTACTGTTATACTGTACTCTCCCAAGTGCTTAGTTCAGTGGTCTGCAAAGAGTAAGTGCTCAAAAAATTCATTTGAATGAATGAATGAATAAATGAATGTATTTTACCAGATAAAACACAGGGTTTAGTGGCTGAGCCCCAACTATCAAGAAAGTAATTCTAACAAGAGCCTATTACAGATAGTTTGATTAGTCTTTATCCTTGTACCTACAATGGATTCCCTATTCGCACATAAAGATCTTCACAAATTTCCTAAATTTCCTCTAGCTTTGCCCTTTCCTAGACGGCAAAGACTGTGACATCTGACTACAGGGAAGTACACTGTAGAAAACCACACCCTTCACCACACTCCTTTCACTTCACAATCTCTCTGCTTCTCTTGCTAATTTCACCACTTCCAAGAATAAAGTAGTGTTACTCAACACTTCCAGTTCTGGCATTTTAAAGTCCAAAGTGATACTTTACCCTTATTAACTGAGGTGAGAGGTTAAACTTTCTGCTCTGCCAGTTTTGTTTCAGAGCTTTCAAATTTCTTTTGATTGCAAATTGTCTTTGGAGATGGAGGAATGGACTAGATTACCTCACCAGCTCTCCAAAGTTCTAAAATACCACAGATGCTGCGTTTTTATCCACCACTCAGTGACTTCTAACCATCTTTTACTATTCCATTAGTACTTATTCTGCAAAGTGAAAACATTTCAAATCCAATAAATGGGGGAAAATAACATTTCCAAGGTAAAATGGAACAAAAGGGAAAAAGCATGAAGTTATCCAGCTACACATACCCAATTCCCCTGTCTGATCCTTAATTCTTGGTACAGTTGATATTTAAGTGGAATATAGGCTGTGGCTGTGCTTAAAATCATTGACTACCACGTGGAGATAAAATCTCTAATGCATCCCCATCTAATTCAGGCCAGCATGGATCATTAAAATGAACCCTTTGAGACTTTAAATAATTGCATAGAGGCTGTTTTCTCATAGTATGCAAATATCTGGGTGTCATTTCAACTGCTTTTGATTATTCTCAAAATAATAGCCTTGTTATTCAACTCAACAGGAGAGCAGATGATGTTTATCAATTGTGTTCCTGGGGGATGAGGTAAACTAGGCCATTTGCTGGAAAGCAGTTTTGAAATATAGTTCTAAAGGAATGGTAGCCTGTGGAAAATCATTCATTCATTCATTCAATCGTATTTATTGAACGCTTACTGTGTGCAGAGCACTGTACTAAGCGCTTGGAAAGTACAAGTTGGCAACATCTAGAGACTGTCCCTACCCAGCAGCGGGCTCACAGTCTAGAAGGGGGAGACAGACAACAAAACATATTAACAAAATAAAATAAATATGCACAAGTTAAACAGAATAATAAATGCCAACATTATTATTATCATTATTCTCTGCCTCAGTTCCCTCCTCTGTAAAATGGGGAGGAAGACTGGGCCCCACGTCTGATCACCTGACCTGATCACCTTGTATCCCCCCAGTGCTTGGCACACAGTAAGCCCTTAACACCATTATTATTATTATAATTATAATTGAGCACTTACTGCGTGCAGAGAACTGTACTAAGCGCTTGGGAAGTCCAAGTTGGCAACATCTAGAGACGGTCCCTACCCAACAGTGGTCTCACAGTCTAGAAGGGGGAGACGGAGAACGAAACAAAACATCTTAACAGAATAAAATGAATAGAATAAATATGTACAAGTAAAATAAATAAATGATGATGACCTTGTCGAGCACCCGGTCAAAACCAGCGGTGTGCAGCATGGCCTTCATCAGCTCCCGCAGGCCCTACAGCTTTCTGTCCCTTCCACCCAAGGCAATCGTGTTGGGGAGATCTTTTTCCAGTAGAAAAGAGCATTTTGGCCTCTGCTCTATACAAAGTTACTGCTTGACCTCTGTGGTTTTGCCAATTAGACAAAGTTACTTTTGGAACAGGGAGCCACTAGTACTGTCTCTAGGATTCTGTCTTCTACAAATCACCTTGGTTATCACTGGATCTGCTCCTCCCTATTCTTCCCTTGGAACCTGGTCTTCCCACCCTTTGACACCTTCGGATCCTCAGGGCAGATTTGCCACCGGGAAAGTCAAAGGGGCATTTTAATTATTCATTCATTCAATCGTATTTATTGAGAACTTACTGTTGCAGATCACTGTACAATTATTTAGCAGTTATGTCCTGGAATTACGTTCACTACCAGTTGGAAATGTAACACGAAGGGAATCTAAGTGCTTTTCAGAAGGAAACATTTCGGGATTGACTTAAATGGCCATTCTCTATCTGAGACACACCTACAGCCTTAAGGACAGTGTCAGATATCCCATACCTTTTGGGCTCTTTTCTCCTCTTTATGTCAACACTTAAGAAGCTCACTCTCCAGACCGTAAGAACGTTATGGGCAAGAAATATACCTGCTAATTCTGCTGTATTGTACTCTCCCAAGCACTTAGAACAGTGTTCTAGTAACAGTTCAATAAATATCATTGATTGATTGATTAATGGACCTTAACTCTGCCCCAGACTTGCCTCAGTATTCCTCCTTTCAGAACTAATAGTAGTAGTAATGGTATTTATTAAGTGCTTACTGTGTGCAGACTACTGTATCAATTAAGAACATTTATTGAGCACTTACTGTGTACAGAACACTGTACTAAGTGCTTGAGAGAGTACAATATTGCAGAATTGATAGGCATGATAGACACAGAGAAGCAGCATGGCTCAGTGGAAACAGCACGGGCTTTGGAGTCTGTGGGCAGGGGTTCAAATCCTGGCTCTGCCAGTTGCCAGCTGTGTGACTTTGGGCAAGTCACTTCACTTCTCTGGGCCTCAGTTCCCTCATCTGTAAAATGGGGATGAAGACTGTGAGCCCCCCGTGGGATAACCTGATCACCTTGTAACCTCCCCAGCGTTTAGAACAGTGCTTTGCACACAGTAAGTGCTTAATAACTGCTATTAATAATAATAATAATAATTACTATTATTATTATTATTAGGTATATTATTATATTATATTATTAGGTAATCTAATCTAATTATTATTATTATTATTATTATGGATAGAGCACGGGCCTGGGAGTCAGAGGGATGTGGGTTCTAATCCTGGCTCTGCCACTTGTCTGTTGTGTGATCTTGGGCAACTCATTTTACTTCTCTGTGTCTCAGTTACATCATCTGTAAACTAGGGATTGAGTCTGTGAGCCCCACGTGAGATAGGGACTGTATCCAACCTGATTTTCTTATATCCACCCCAGGGTTTACTACAGTGCCTGACACATAGTAAGTGCTTAACAAATACCATTATTATTATTATGTTCCCTTTGCCCACAATGAGCTTACAGTTTATCCCAGGCATTGTACTAAGTGCTGGGAGTATACAAGCAAATCGAGTTGGAAACAGTCTCTGTCCCACATCGGGCTCATAGTCTTAATCCCCATTTTATGAATGCAGTAACTGAGGCCCAGAGAAGTGAAGTGACTTGTCCAAAGTCACACAGCAGGCAAGTGGCAGAGCTGGGATTAGAACCCATGTCCTTCTGACTCCCATGGCTTTATCTATCTACTAGGCAATGGTGCTTCTCACTTAATGTACTTAGTGCTGGGAAATAGTACACAGGTGTAAATTAGACAGGATCTCTGCTACCAGCTGCTTGAATGTAAGAGGGAGGCTCAAGGTAATCTAAGTTCCTTCAGGGTAAGGATGGGGTTTGCCAACTCTGTTGTATTGTATGATCCCAAGCACTTGATACAGTACTCTGCACATAGCAAGTGCTCAAAAAACACCATTGCTGGATTGATTAATGATTCACTGATTAAGGATGGAGGTATGAAAAGACATCATCTCCATATTTTATTCATGAAAACATTCTTGCCAGCTATATCAAAAGCTCAAAAGTCCAAGAAACTAACTTATTGTCATAACCCTGGTATTTCCAGACCCTCTACAAATTCTCTGTTTATCATTTAGCTTCTAGACCGTGCAGTTGTTCCATTGCTTAAAAAATGAAAAATCACTGTTCTCAGTAGGCTTTGTCTGCATTAAAACATTAATCTATAGGAATATGAATCTTTTTCTAACCCAGGCATGACCCAGTCACTTCATTGACAACCTAAAAGACACCCTTTCCCACATGTGTATGAATGTGTTCATGTGTGTGTGTGAATACTTGCATTTGTATGTTGACAAAATGTTTTCATTCTTCCAAACTTCTGTTACACTGAACGTTCTCTGCGAATAGAAAGTGTAGCATTTCTTTAATGAATAATTCTCTATGGCATTCACGTGAAAACCTCACTCACTGTTTTTGCTAAATGGGGAACCTAGAGAGACAGAGTATACACCCTTAAGAATGCTTCGTGAGTGGGTGGGAGGTGTGGTGACAGGGACCCCATCGCATCCCATTATAGGGGAATGTTCGTTTTACCAATGGACTGTATCATTTTCTCTGTTCAGTTCTCTTCAGTTTCTCTGGCTCTGGGACCATTCTCTAGGCAATTTCAACTGCCCTGCAGAATCTAAATGGACAAGGGTGGTTCACTGGAATACTTGTATTCACTGGAATACAAATCAGGAGACCAGGGTGGGGATCAGAGGGATTATTAAATCATCTGGGACAGGGTCTAAATCCAATCTCAAGACCTTGTATGCACCCCAGCAGTCATGACCTAGTAAGAACTTAATAAATACATCATTCTTATAAAATTTCAGTCAGAGAGAGCCTGACTTTAGAGGGAATCTATTCCACTCAAACAGATATACTGAAACAGAGACAGCCAAGTAAGGAGCTATGAAAGGAATAAATGGGCAGGGTATAATCGGTCTTCCCCTTCAGTTAGGTTAGAAGGAAGCTGGCAATGGGATGAGGAGGGAACACACAGTGCTTGGCACATAGTAAGCACTTAACAAATACCATCATTATTAGAGAAGAGACAATTTCTGGGCTAATTAGGAGGCACTCATACTTTGCAATATCTTGGCAAATGCTTCCTCCCTACCCTTACACAACCTAATGTTTCACCCTCCCTCCCTATTTAATTATTACATATTACAGTAACAACTTTACTATCTTGTATAGTTGGAAAATGAGAAGTTCAGGTTAGTCGAAAATGCCAGTTATTTAAGAGTCAGCATTGCCCAGAAGTGGATTTTGGACAACCATTTTACATTACACTCACTCCCTTGGCTTCAAACACTTCTAACCAGATGACATCTAAATCTACTTCACTAGTTTTGACATTTCTTCTATGCAATCTTATATTTCCTCCTGCTTCCACCACACCTCTACCTGGATGTTCCACCACACTTCCAGAACAATATGCCCCAACGGAGCTCCTCATCTTCCCTCTCAAATCCTCTCCTTCTCCTAGTTTTACCATCACAGTTAACAGTAACACTATCATCCCCATATCTCAAGCCTGAAACATTGGCATTGTCCTTCACCTCTATTTCTCTTTCAAACCCCACATTCAGTCTTGCAAACTCATTCATTCATTCAATTGCATTTATTGAGCGCTCACTGTGTGCAGAGCACTGTACTAAGCGTTTGGGAAGTACAAGTTGACAACATATAGAGACGGTCCCTACCCAACAAAAGGCTCACAGTCTAGAAGAGGGAGACAAACAACAAAACAAAACATGTAGACAGGTGTCAAAATCGTCAGAATAAATAGAATTATAGCTATATGCACATTATTAACAAAATAAATAGAGTGATAAATATGTACAACTAAAATGAATAGAGTAATAAATCTCTACAAATATATACAAGTGCTGTGGGGAGGAGAAGGAGGTAGGGCTGGGGGTGGGAAGGAGGAGAGGAAAAAGAGAGCTCAGTCTGGGAAGGTCTTCTGGAGGAGGTGAGCTCTCAGTAGGGCTTTGAAGAGAGGAAGAGAGCTAGTTTGGCAGAAGTGTGGAGGGAGGTCATTCCAGGCCTGGGGAAGGACGTGGGCCAGGGGTTGATGGTGGGACAGGCGAGAACGAGGCACAGTGAGGAGGTTAGCAGCAGAGGAGCAGAGGGGGTGGGATAGGCTGTAGAAGGAGAGAAGGGAGGTGATATAGGAGGAGGCGAGGTGGTGGACAGCCTTGAAGCCAATAATCCTGTCGGTTCTTCCACCAGAAGATTTCCATAATCCACCCCTTCCTCTCTATCTAAACTGCACTATGCTGGTCTTGGTACTTTTCCCAGCTCTACTACTGTGTCAACCCCCTTGCCTACCTCCCTGCCTCCTGTCTCTTCCCTCTCAAATCTGTACTATTCTTTGCTGCCTTGATCATTGTTCTAAAATGTCACTGTGTACATGTGTAGCCACTCCTAAACATACTACAATGGTTGTCCACCCACTGCCACGTCAAATAACAACTCCTTACATTGGCTTTTTGGCACTAATTAAATGAACTATCTCTCTTGTATTTACCTAGTGTCTTCTATCACTATATACAGGTCTCTTTTTTCAGTCCTTTCAAGCTAACCTACTCACTTACCTCTGGTTCACACTATTGCCCTTGGCTGGGGCTCCTTCTCCCCTTACATCTGCTGGATTACAGTGATATTAATGGAGCTATTATTACAAAGATAATTCTAATGAAAATTTGCCTCAGAATACCTGCAAATGGACCAGTGGATCATCTCACTCCTTGAAGTTGATGGACCACCTCAATTTGCTTTTTGAAATACGTGAGTGCTGGATGCTTGTCAAATTACTCAGTTATTAGGAGGGAACAATAAAATTATCAATTAATCAATGGTATTTAGGTAGCACTGATTGTATACAGAGTTCTGTATTAAGCAGAGTATAATAGAAGGAATAGACTTAATAGACATGATTCCTGTCCCTGAGAACTTACAATAGAGTGGGGGAAACAGACACTGAAATGAATTACAGATAGGCAGTAATGGAGCATAAAAAAATTGTCAATCAATTGACATGTCAGTATGGCACAGTGGATAGAACATAGTCCTTGTAGTCAGAAGGTTCTACTACCTACTCTGCCACTTGTCTGCTGTGTGACCTTGGGTAAGTCACTTCACTTCTTTGTGCTGTAGTTACCTCATCTGTAAAACAGGGATTAAGGCAGTGAGCCCAATATGGGACAGGAACTGTGTCCAAACTGATTTGCTTGTAGTTCCCCCAACCAGCACTGAGTATAGTGACTGGCATATAGTAAGAACTTAACAAATACCACAGTTATTATTATTATTACTGTTATCATTAATTGTATTTATTGACTATGAATTGGAAATGACTTGATAGCATTTGATAATAATAATAATTGATTGAGTGTTTAGTGACTGCAGAACACTGTAATAAGACTTGGGAAAGTACCATACAATAGAGTTGATTTACATGACTCCTGCCTTCAAGGGGCTTTAATGTCTTCAGAGGAGCTTACAGGAGTTTACAGCTTATAGAGTTTAGTAAAGAACTTTGCACACAGTAAGTGCTCAATTCAATAGATTTGGTAGATAAGATCTCTGTCCTAAAGGAGATTCCAATCTTGTTTGTAAATGATTCACATTCATTTGGGCAAACCTCTAGTATATCAGAATTGCCTATCCTTCAGTCATTTTCTTTTGTCAAATGAAATCTGACCCTCTGGTTTATTAGCAAAATCTTCTTTGGTCAATTGTTCTTCTCAGGGTTTCCTTTACCTCCCTGTTTCTAAGCCTGTAGATAAAGGGATTCAACATGGAGATAACTATGATGTAGAATATACAGAGCATTTTATTCTGCTCTAGAGTATCTCTGGAATTGGGCAATACATAGACAAAAGTCGTGGTTCCAGAAAATAAAGCTACAGCTGTGAGATGGGCATCACAGTCTGAGAAAGCTTTGCATCTCCTTTGGGTGGAGGGAATCTTCAGAAAGGACAGAAGGATGTAAAGGTAGGAGAGAGAATTGTTGGCATTCTAATAGTAACTATAACCCCTGACATGAAAGAATTGAGTGCCTTGGCAAGGCTAATGTCAGAACAAGAGGGCTGCAACAATGAAGGGAAGTCACACAAGAAATGATTCATCACATTAGGGGCACAGAAAGACAAGCTGAAAACAGAACTTTTTGCCACCATGGCATTGATACCTGCCCTGGTTTAAGAACGCACCACAAGCAGGGTACAGATCTTCTTAGACATCATGATGGTGTAGAGCAGTGGGTGCAGATTGCTGTGAAACAATCGTATGACATCACTGCCAGAAGGAAACATTTATTTGTCCCAAAAGTAAATATGGCACAGAACTGTGAAGTACGACCACGGTATGAAATGCTCTTCTTGACCGACAGGAAACTCACCATCATATTGAAGGTGATAGATGATGAATAACAGGTGTCAGAGAAAGACAAATGGCAAAGGGAAAATTACATGGGTGTGTGCAATTGGTAATGGACTCTGATTAATAGAATAATAGCCAGGTTCCCCAGCACAGTAACAGTATAAATGATCAGAAACAGCACAAAGAAGAGGACATGCAGCTCCCAGTTTTTGGTTAATCCTAACAGAATGAACTTTGTCATATGTGAGCCATTGTTGTTTGCCATTTAATACAAAAGGGTCATCTGGTAAAATAGAATTGAAGATGAAGTAAGTCCTAACAACATGGAGTCACCAGAATGATTAAAAAAAATAAAACAGAGAGGTACAAACAATTCCACTCAACGGATTGATTGAAACGTGACAAAGAATCAAATCCAGCATGGCTTAGTGGATAGAGTAGGGGCATGGGAGTCAGAGGTCATGGGTTCTAATCCCTGCTCTGCCACTTGTCAGCTTTGTGACTTGGGACAAGTCACTTAGCTTCTCTGGACCTCAGTTACCTCATTAGAACAATGCTTGGCACATAATAACGAATTAACAAATACCATAATTATTATTATTATCATTATTATTAAATCCTTACAATTCAAGATCCTTACCATTCTTACAGTAGGGCCTGGGATTACACTTTATGCTTAATTGAATAATTATTCCAGTATTACCATGATTTGTTTTAGTGTAGGAAAGTTTGGATGAATGTTTTTCAAAATTTAACGGAAAATAAAGTTAAGTATCATCAAAATGAAAGTGAAGTTAACTATCATAGATTGCTGAAATGCTTAAAACAAGGTCCTGTTTGTAATTCAGGAAAATATTTGAAATGAAATACATTTTTAAAAACGTAGCTTTGAAATACAAATTCATTTTTTCCTTGAATTTTCCATCCTATTCTAACTTACCCTCATCTCCTTTTTCCCTATTTGCTCCATCTTTGATAAACTGATTATGGAGTCTCTGATAGAGCCCCCTATCAGAAAAATAGATGAATCTCAGTCTTGAGACAACAGATTAATTGTTGGTGATCTGCCATTTATAGGATTTAATATGCAAGAAGCAGTAGGAGAAGCATTGGTGCACCATTTCTAAAAGATATAACTCAAAGGTAGAGCATGAACACTACTGATAAAGTAATGCTCATGTATTTATATGCTACCAGAGGTCATAAGAATATATCAATATGCATCCAATTAATTCATGAAGAAAATAACATTCTTTATTTTCCATGGCCAAAGTTGAAATCTATAACAGAAATCCTGATAAACATCTTGAACATTTGATAACCTAGGGGTTCTTGCTAAAGTAACCCTAGAATCTCTCCTATCTGATTAGGTGGTGAGCCTCCAATTATTGTCAGTGACCTTGGTCAGTATAAGATGAACACCAGTTGAATTTTTCAGAAGAAAAGCACCAAATTTCATTTAGAGCAAACACACACACACACCTAAAATTCTTAAGCCAAAAGCTACTGAATCTTTCACCCCACTCATACTAGTCAAAGGTATTTTATCCATCCCTATGATCGCCATGAAAGAAGAGGTCTGAGATAGTCAAAGGGAAAGGGAAATCTTACCCGATTATGGATACCGATACTGATAAAATCCTTGAGAATTAAAGAGGTGTATTTATACCTTACTAGGTGGTATTTGGGGAACTGAATAATTGGAGCATTCTGTTTTAACCTGGAAAACATAGATAATCATTAAAGTGTCATTATTTTGGGGTTGTGTCATAAGAAAAAAAAAGAGGAAGGTATTGCAATTCCTGTGTTGTGGAATAGAAAAATGAATGAATTAATCAATCATATTTATTAAGTGCTTAATATGTGCAGAACACTGTATTCTCCCAAGGGCTAATACAGTACAACAGAATTAGCAGACATATTCGCTGCCCATAATGAGCTTACAGTCTAAAGGGGGAAGCAGACTTTAATATGAATTAATAGGTAATTTATAATACATGATATTTCATTTAAAAATATGTACATGAATGCTTTGGGGTTTGGGGTGGAGAGAATATCAAATGCCTGAAGACCATGAATTGAAGTGCATAGATGGTGCAGAAGGGAGAATGAGGTGGGGAAAAGGGGTTTACTCCTTTAGTTAAAAGTACTTCATTTTCTTGAAAAGTACCCTGAGTTCTCTCATGATTTTTTCAATAAACTTCAGATCTTCAATTTTCCTGAGTTCACCTATCAGAAGTTCACTTTGTGGATTACCATCTTTCTCTTAGATCTCTTTTTAATTGTTACTGGAGAAGGAATTCTCTGTCCTTTCATTCTGTGGGTATTCATTTACCCTCCTGAATTTTTCTGTCTTACTCTTTCTCTTGGGTCTTTCTCTAATTCTGATCTTAGTCACAAGGGTCTTTTATCAGTCAATCAATCAAATGTATTTATTGAGCATTAACTGTGTGTCAAGCACTGAAAGTAAAGTGCTTGGGAAAGTATGGTACCAGAGTAGATAAATATGACACCTGCTCTCTCTTCTCTCTTTACCCATTCTATAATGTTCGATCTGTTTTCCAATGGAGAATTTATAAGAACCTCCTGAAAGATTGTCAGAATACTTACTTAAATGAATAAAATTCTAGCCACTTACAATCTGAACCCAATTTTCTCTATATTTTATGCAATCCTACAGAGCAGACATCACACATCCTTCAAAAATAGGGGTGAGAGAAGAAGGGGCTTGAGATTGTTATATCCAACCAATGGCATTTATTGAGCACCTAGGAGGTGCATGTACTAAGCATTTGGTAGAATATAAAACAAGAGCACAATATTCACTATAAACAAGTGTGTGTAGTTATGTAAAAACCTTGAGACTCAAGTATCACATTAAATGAAGCAATCACATAATCTAACTGAATTTTGGTGGTTAAGATGGCCCAAATGTGGTGACGATGATGATAATGATGATGATGATGATGATGGTATTTGTTAAGCGCTTACTATGTGCCAAGCACTGTTCTAAATGCTGGGGTAGATACAAGGTAATCATGTTGCCCCACAGGGGTCTCAGACTTAATCCACATTTTACAGATGAGCTAATTGAGGCACAGAGAAGTTAAATGACTTATCCAAGGTCACACATGTCCCCTCATTCCCAAACCCGGGCTCTTTCCACTAAGTCACACTGCTTCTCTGGTTGAATTGTCTATAGAAGAGCCAAATAACCAAGAGGCAGCAGTTGGAAGAGCACCAGGAACAGAAGAAGCTCTTTTTTTCCTCTGGGGAACTAGCTGTCAATAAAAGTACTAGGCCATTTAGCTCCACTGCAGCTCCTTCTGGACTGTAAAAGCTCCCCCTCTAGTTTACAGGGAACATGTCTACCAACACTTGTATTCTCTCAAGTGTTTGGTACAGTGCTCTGCACACTGTAAGTGCTCAATAAATACCACTGATGGATGCATTATCAATTAATCATTAAATCACAACTGTAGAAAAATGATCCAGGCAGCAGAGTGAAGTATGGACTGGAGTGGTGAGAGAGAGGAGGTAGGGAAGTCAATGATGCAGGCTGATGTAGTAATCAAGGTGGGATAGGCTAAATGCTTGGATTAACCTAATATCCACTTGGATAGAGGGGATAGGGTGGATTTTTGCAATGTTGTGAAGGATTGATTGATTGAATGCATGTCTGTGGAGCAGCATGGACTAGTGGCTAGAACACGGACATGGTAGTCAGGATTTGGGAGTCAGAGGGACCTGGGTTCTAATCCAGATTCTGCCACTTGTCTGCTTTGTGATCTTGGAAAAGTCACTTAACTTCTCTGAGACTCAATTATCTCACCTGTAAAATCAATCAATCAATCAATCAATCAATCAATCAATCGTATTTGTTGAGCGCTTACTATGTGCAGAGCACTGTACTAAGCGCTTGGGAAGTACAAATTGGCATCACATAGAGACAGTCCCTACCCAACAGTGGGCTCACAGTCTAAAAGGGGGAGACAGAGAACAGAACCAAACATACCAACAAAATAAAATAAGTAGGATAGAAATGTACAAGTAAAATAAATGAATAGAGTAATAAATATGTACAACCATATATACATATATACAGATGCTGTGGGGAAGGGAAGGAGGTAAGACGGGGGGATGGAGAGGGGGACGAGGGGGAGAGGAAAGAAGGGGCTCAGTCTGGGAAGGCCTCCTGGAGGAGGTGAGCTCTCAGCAGGGCCTTGAAGGGAGGAAGAGAGCTAGCTTGGCGGATGGGCAGAGGGAGGGCATTCCAGGCCCGGGGGATGACGTGGGCCGGGGGTCGATGGCGGGACAGGCGAGAGCAAGGTACAGTGAGGAGATTAGTGGTGGAGGAGCGGAGGGTGCGGGCTGGGCAGTAGAAGGAGAGAAGGGAGGTGAGGTAGGAGGGGGCGAGGTGATGGACAGCCTTGAAGCCGAGGGTGAGGAGTTTCTGCCTGATGCGCAGATTGATCGGTAGCCATTGGAGGTTTTTGAGGAGGGGAGTAATATGTCCAGAGCGTTTCTGGACAAAGATAATCCGGGCAGCAGCATGAAGTATGGATTGAAGTGGAGAGAGACACGAGGATGGGAGATCAGAGAGAAGGCTAGTGCAGTAGTCCAGACGGGATAGGATGAGAGCTTGAATTAGCAGGGTAGCGGTTTGGATGGAGAGGAAAGGGCGGATCTTGGCAATGTTGCGGAGCTGAGACCGGCAGGTTTTGGTGACGGCTTGGATGTGAGGGGTGAATGAGAGAGCGGAGTCGAGGATGACACCAAGGGGGACAAAATGGGGATTAAGACTGTGAGACTCATGAAGTACATCGACTATGTCCATCCTAATTAACAAATACCATGAAAAAGAAAAGGGATAACCATGGTGGAGGCAAGATCTTGCCAATCTAGACTTCAATGAAGTATTTTGCATTTTGTTGAGTAGAGGGTAAAATATCTTCAATCATTGAAAACACATGCTATGCAAGTAATCACTATTTAAGCATCCTGTGATGACAAATATTATTTAATACCATTAAATACCATTTAAAAAAACATGTAACAATAGATGAAAATTTCATATTAATAAAAATGAGATGTTTCACAGTTTGTTGAGTGCAAGTAAAATGGTGTCAATTTGGGGGAAATCACTAAATTGAAAATATAGTATAATTAGATGTTTTAATTATAATATCATCCAGATTACATAGCTTGTGTCTCATTACAATATAAGCACATTGGAAATGTGTGCAAGCCTCACATTTGGCTCTGGTTTGGGGCTGGGATTGCCTCAGTTTCTAGCACAGTGCTGGTGTAGTGGATAGAATACGGGTCTGTGAGTCCGATGATCATGAGTTCTAATCCTGGCTCCATCATTTGTCTGCTTTGTGACCTTGGGCAAATCACTTCACTTTTTTGGGCCCCAGTTACCTCATATGTAAAATGGGGATGAAGACTTTGAGCCCCAGTTGGGACAGGGACTGTGTCCAACCCGACTTGCTTGTATCCACCCCAGCACTTAATACAGTGCCTAACACACAATAAGTGCTTAACAAATGCCACAATTATTATTATTATTATTAATAAATACCACTGATTGATTGGACAAAGGCATTAGAATCATCTTTCCCTCATAAAATCCTCTCTCCTTCAAGATTCTTATGGAACTTACTCTACATGTAGGCTAGCAATGACCCAATATTGGCACTAAAAAGTGCATGACAAATATTATTAAAGATATGCTGTTCCAACAAGACAATCCACTAGCAGGATTTAGCAATTTATGAAGAAGGCATAGAATAGAGCACAGCGAACAAGCCACAGGTAAAAGAATGTTGGCCACAGATTCACTTATACCTACTCAAGTCATCTAAATGAATCAGTTTAATGACAGGGCTAAATTTGTGGCTCTTGGTCTGGAATGTGGGCTTCTATACCTAATCTTTCCCATGACCCCAGCTGCAGTCGTGAGGTCTGTTCATTCAGGTTTGGTGGAGTTTGGAGAAGGAGAGGTACTGTATTTAATCTTTCAGTGTCAGTTAAGACCTCTACATAATAATAATGATGGCATTTATTAAGCACTTACTATATGCCAAGCACTGTTCTAAGCGCTGGGGAGGTTACAAGGTGGTCAGGTTGTCCCACATGGGGCTCACAGTCTTCAACCCCATTTTACAGATGAGGGAACTGAGGCCCAGAGAAGTGAAGTGACTTTCCCAAAGTCACACAGCTGACAATTGGCGGAGCCGGGATTTGAACCCGTGACCTCTGACTCCAAAGCCCATGCTCTTTCTACACTGTGAGCCCGCTGTTGGGTAGGGACTGTCTCTATGTGTTGCCAACTTGTACTTCCCAAGCGCTTAGTACAGTGCTGTGCACACAGTAAGAGCTCAATAAATACGATTGATTGATTGATTGATTGATTGATTTCCACTAAGCCATGCTGCTTCTCTATATAATAGTTGTGATACTTGTTAAGTCCTTACTATGTGCCAAGCACTGTACTAAGTGCTGGGGTGGAGACAAGATAATCAGACCCCACATGGGACTCACAGCAGACAAATGGAAGAACCAGATATTGAACACATTCGCTCAATTCAATCGTATTTATTGAGCACTTACTGTGTGCAGATCACTGTACTAAGAGCTTGGAAAGTATAATTCAGCAATAGAGACAATCCCTGCCCACAAATGGCTTACAGTATAAGGCTTACTGTCTAGTAGGGGGGAGACAGACATCAAAATGAGAAACAGGCATCAAACTTAAATAATAGAATTATATATATATAGATATATATGCACATCAAAACAAGTAAACAGGCAACAATATGAATAAATAGAATTATAGATATGTATACTTATATATGTAAGTGCTGTGGAGTGCGGAGGTGCAGAGAGCAAAAGGAGTAGGTCGAGGTGACATGGAAGGGAGGGGGAGCTGAAGGAAAGGGGAGCTTAGTCTGGGAAGGCCTCTTGGAGGAGGTGAGCCTTCAGTAGGGCTTTGAAGGGGGGAAGAGTGATTGGCGGATTTGAGGAGGTAGGGTGTTCTAGGCCAGAGGTAGGACGTGGGCCAGAGATCGAAAGTGAGACAAGTGAGATCAAGACACCAGAGGAGCAGAGTATATGTACTGGGCTGTTGAAGGAGAGAAGGGAGGTGAGGTATGAAGGGGCAAGGTGATGGAGAACTTTGAAGCCAATAGTGAAGAGTTTTTGTTTGATACGAAGGTGGATGGGCAATTACTGGAGATTTTTGAGGAGAGGGGTGACATGTCCAGAACGTTTCTGTAGAAAGATAATCTGGACAACAGAGTGAAGTATGGACTGAAGTAGTGAGAGGCAGGAAAATGGAAGGTTGGAAAGGAGGCTGATGCACTAATCCAGTCAGGATAGAATGAATGACTGTACTTACTTGGTACTAACTCATGACCTTCTGATTCACAGGGCCAGGCACTATCCACCATGCAATGCTTCTTCCTCTGCCCTTATCCCTGGCTGGCTTACTGTTTGGTGAAAGCAGCAGCAGTAATAATCCCAGACCGTGCCCAGTATTAAGAGAGATACTGAAAGGGTTAGAGGGAAGGTCTTATACCCTCATCAACTGGAATAAGAATAAATAAATATTCATTTATACCCAAATGCCAAAGGTACAAAGGGAAGATTTTTACCCCAATACCGATTTCAAACTGTCGGGTACCACAGCTAACCTCAGTTCCCTTAACAGTGTGAGGATCAAAAAAGCTTCCTATTCATTGGATCAATCAATCAGAACATCTTTTAAGAACCAAATATTCTTCTGAGTTTCCTTCACATCGTTGTTCCTCAGGCTGTAAATCAGGGGGTTCAGCATGGGGATCACCACCACAGAGAACACAAACACCACTTTCTTCTGAACCGTTGAATACATGGAGTTTGGCTGTGTAAAAATAAATGACAGAGTCCCATAGAACAGCGTGACAGCAGTCAGATGAGAGGTGCAGGTGGAGAAAGCCTTGTGTCTCCCCTCAGTGGAGTGGATTCTCAGAATTGCAGAGAGGATACACAGATAGGAGATGGCTACGATGAGAATCGTGACCAAAACAATGAGAATCGACGTGATAGGATTCAAAATTTGAGCCACTTGGGGGTCGGAACAGGCAAGACCCAGCAAAGGAGGGAAATCACAAGAGAAGTGATTGATTTCATTCATCCCACAGAAGGACAAACTAAACACTGAACCTTTGAAAATCACAGCATTGACACAGCTGACTACATAGGAAACCATGACCAGCTGGAAATGCACCTTGTTGGACATGATGAGCAGGTAGAGCAAAGGCCTGCAGATAGCAGAGTAACGACCATATGTCATCACTGCTAGTAAGAAGCACTTGATGGTCCCAAAGGTTGCAGCCAGAGAAAACTGAACAGCACAACCCGCAAAAGAAATGGTTCTCTTCCCCTGCAGGAGGTTCCCCAGCATCTTTGGAGTGACCGACAATGAAAAGCACATGTCAGAGAGACAAGTGGCTGAGGAAATAGTACACATAGGTGTGCAATTGGGGACCGGCCTGAATTAACATAATTCTGCTAAGGTTGCCTACCAAGGTAATCATGTAGATCACTAGAAAGAGTCCAAAAAGGATGGCTTGTAATTTTTGGTCATCAGTGAATCCAAAAACAATGAATTCTGATAGCAAAGTGTCATTTCCAGCTACCATTAGTGTCTTGCCTTTCATTTGCTGCAAGTGGAAAGTGGAGTTGCTGTCATACCGGACTGGGAGCATGGCAATGACTTCAAAAGTGGGGAGAGAAACCATTGTCAAAATACTTGAAAGTGTAATGACCAAGTTCCCCACTACAGTAACAATATGGATGATCAGATTTTCAATGATGCTGGTCAGCATTAGATGGAAAGGGGTTGAATAAATTTCATAGTTTTCAGAAGAAAGAAAGGTCCCATATTTTATTTAGATCAAACACACATCACACCTGGGAGTGCCTAAACCACAAGCCATTGAATCTTTCACTCTGCTAATCCTAGACTCAGGCACCCTACCCATTCCCATGACCACCATGAAAGAAGTCTGACATGACCAAATGGAAAGTAAAACCTTTCCCAGTCATGAAAGTATTGTTTTTATGGATTCTAAGAAAATCTTTGAGAATTAAATACTCGGTGGCATTTGGGAAATGAATCCCTAGATCACTTGATAGTGGGGTTTTTTTTTAACCTGGAAACCGCAGTGTTAAAGTGTTATTATGGAATAAAAGTAAGAAAATATAATAAAATTCTTATAATCTTGGTATTAAGTTTAATACGAAAAACAAGAGGTAGGTAGGGGGTAGCTAATGCTATGCTGTGAAGTTGAAAAATGAATCAGAGCAGGTGTTTATCATGCTTTAGTAGGAGTACTTCGTTTTCTCAAAGTCCCCTGAGTTCATTCATGACTTTTGCAATGAACCTCAGGTACATTGGTCAGAGAGGCATACCTTGAATTACTCTGAGTTTACCTATTAGAGTTTCACTCAGTACATATTCATCTTTATCTTAGCTCTCTTGTCCTGTTTGGTCCTGAGGGGTCTGGAGAGGTGCTCAGTGCAGATTTTTCTATCCTTCCACTTAGGTTAATTCACTTACCCACCTCCATTCTTCCATTTTACTTTTAATCTTGGGTCTTCCTCTAATCCTGATCCTACTCACAATGGTCTTCTATAAGTCAGTCAATCAATCAATCAGTTGTATGTCCTGAACATTTACTGTGTACTGAGCACTGTAGTAACAGCCTGGGAAGTACAGTACAACAGAGTATGTAGACACAACCCATGCCATCTCTTCTGGCTTCAACCATTCTATTATGCTCAAACTCAATTTCTCTGGTTAATTAATTAGAATACTTGTCTAACTGAATAAAATACCAACTAATTTCCATCTGAACCCGCTTTTCTCTATATTTTAAGACATCCTACAGAGCAGACATCACATCCTTCAAATACGGGGTGAGAAGAGAAGGGTCTTGAGATTGTTGTAATAAATCAATAGTATTTCTTGAGCTCCTACGAATCAAAGTGCTGTACTAAGCACTAAGTATAAAGGAATAGTACAATATTAACTATAAATGGGTGTGTGTAGTTATTTAAGAACAATGAGAAGAAGCATGGTGTTGTGGATAGAGCCTGGGCCTGAAAGTCAGACTTTCATAGGTTCTAATTCTGGCTCCACCATTATCTGCTGTGTGACCTTGGACAAGTCACTTGACTTCTCTGGTTTCAGTTACCTCATCTGTAAAATTGGGATTGAGACTGTGAACCCCACATGTGGAATGGACTGTGTCCAACCTGATTTGCTTGTATACAACCCAGAGCTTAGTACAGTGCCTGGCACATAGGTATTATTATTATCAAGTGCCATGTAGTCATTTCTGATTCATGGCAACTCTATGGATATATTTTCTCCAGAACGTCTTGACTTCTGTCATAATCTGTAAACTTTTTAACGGTTCTTCCATTATTGCTGCATGGTCTCGATCCATCTAGCTGCTTGTCTTCTTCTTCCATATTTTCCCTGGACTTTTTCCAGCATTAGTGTCTTCTCCAGAGAATTAGCCTTCCTGATTATGTGTACAAAATATGCTAATCTAAATCGAGCCATTTGGCCTTCCAAAGACCACTTCGACTTAATTTACTCCAAAGTTCATTTGTTCGTTTTTCAGACAGTCCATGGTATTCACAAAAGTCTTCTCCAACTCCCTTTTCAAAAGAATTGATTCTCTCTCTATCATGTTTTTTCACTGTCCAGCTTTTGGATCCTTACAATGTCATTGGAAACGCCATAGAATTAACAATTTGTATTTTTGTAGCATTTGGTACACCAGCCCATTTCATGACTTTTTCCAGGCTCTTCATAGCAAGTCTTCATTACTGGTTATCGAGCCCAGGAGAGAAAAATTGTCAACTATTTCAATTTTCTCTCCATCCACTACAAATGTGTTAAAACTTCTAGTTGTCATGATCTTTGTTTTTTTTTGAAATTCAAATATAGGCCCATCTTTTTGCTCTGTTCCTCAGCTTTAAATAATAAGCCCTTCAAATCTTCTTCACTTTCTGCTAGTAGGGTGGTTTCGTCAGCATAACAAAGGTTGCTTATATTCCTTCTTCCGATCTTTACTCCATGTTAGTCTTCATACAATCCAGCTTCTCTCAATATAATAATGATGGTATTTATTAAGTGCTTACTATGTGCAAAGCACTGTTCTAAGCCCTGAATGTATTTGGTATTTAGGATGAACAGATAAGGCATTAAGACACATCCTTGTCTTATACCCTTTCTAATGGGAAATCAATCTGTTTCTCATATTCTGTTGTTATTGTAGCCTCATGTTCAGTATTCCAGTTCTGTAATAATGGAATTAAATGATCTGGCATGCCCATTTTCCTTAATGTGCTCCAGAGTTTCTAGTGTTCCACAGAATCAAAGGCCTTATAATAAATACAGTGATTATTATTAATTAGGTACCAGGTGTGATTAAACAATCACATAATCTGATTGAATTTTGATAAAGTGGTCCAAGTGAAGTGGAACTGTCTAGAGCAGATCCAAGTAACCAAGAGGTAGTATATAGTAGAGCACTCATTAAAGCCTCCATGGCCAGGAGAGGCTATTTTTTTTCCATTGTGGGTTTGGCTGTTGAGGAAAACACTAGGCCATTAAGCTCTTGCTCAACATGAAGGGTAGATGATTCCTGGACTATAAAATCTCCTCCCATAATCTGTAAGATCCTAGTTGGCAGGGAACATGTCTACCAACACCTGTTATATTGTTTTCTCTCAAGGGCTTCGTACAGTGCTCTGCTTCAGTCCATCAATCAATCATATTTATTGAGCACTTACTGTGTGCAGAAAAGTGTACTAAGCGCTTGGATGAGTACAGCTAAACAATATAAAAGACACATTCCCTGCCCACAGTGAGCTCACAGTCTAGGGGGGAGACAGACATTCATTTAAATGAATAAATATGTGCTTTGGGGCTGGGTGGGAATGGATAAAAGGAGCAAATCAGGGCAATGTAGAAGGGAGGGGGAGAACAAGAAATGAGGGTTTAACCTAGGAAGCTTTTTTTGAAGAGATGTGACTTCAATATTGCTTGACATAATGGAGATTAATTGTCTGGTGTATATGAAGAGGGTGGGTGTTCTAGGGCAGTGCCAGGAGGTAGGTGAGAGGTCAGCGGTGAAATGGGGGAGATTGAGGTACAGTCAATAGGTTAGCATTAGAGGAGTAAAGTGAGAGGAGAGTAGCGAGGTGAGGTATGAGGGTGTACGGTGATTAAGTGGTTTCAAGCCTATGGTAAAGAGCTTCTGTTTGATGCAGAGATGGATGGGCAACCACTGGAGGTCTTTGGCTGGTGTGAAACATGGACTGAACATTTTTGTAAGAAAATGATCTGGGCAGCAGAGTGAAGTATGGACTGGAATGGGGAGAGACAGGAGCCGAGGAGTTCAGTGAGGAGGCTGATGTAGTAATCAAGATGGGATAGGAGAAGTGCTTGTATTAATATGGTAACAGTTTGGATGGAGAGGAAAGGGCAGACTTTAGCGATGTTGTGAAGTATTGATTAATTGGACTGCCCGGATGTGGAGCAGCCTGTCCTAGTGGCTAGCGCACGAACCAGGGATTCAGAATGATCTGAGTTTTAATCCTGACTCTGACCTTTGTCTGCCTTGTGACCTTGGGCAAGACACCTAACTTCTTTGTGCCCAGTTACCTCATTTGTAAAATGAGGGTTTAGACTCTGAGCCCCATGTAGGACATGGGTTGTGTCCATCTTGATTAACTTGTATCAACCCCAGCACATAGCAGAGTCCCTGGTACATAGCAAATACCATAAAAAAGTGATAGCCATGGTGAAGACACGGTCTTGATAATCTAGACTTCAGTGAGGATTTTTTCATTTTGTTGGGTAGAGATAAAAATATTTTTAGTAATTCTAATGATGCAATGTACAAGTAATCACTATTTAAGTTGCCCTTAATAATAAATACCATTTAACACTATTAAATATCATTTGAAAAAAGAGATAACAATAGTTGAAAATTTTCCATTAATAAAAAATGAGATGGTTCACAGTTATTACAGTTAAATGTATATCTGGGTGGAAATCACAGAGATGAAACTATAGTAGAGTTAGAAGTTTTAGTTATATTAAAACAGTATATCATACAGATTGTATAGCTAGCATCTCACCACACATTGGAAAGGTGAACAAGCCCCAGAGTTGGAGCTGGTTTTGGGCAGGAATCGTGTCTGCCAACTTTATTGTCTTTTACTCACTCAAGCGTTTAGTACAGTACTCTGCACACAGTCAGTACCCAATAAATACCAATGATTGATTGATTAGATAAAGTAATCAGAATCATCTTTCCCTCTTAAATGCCTCTCTCCTTCTAGATTCTTATGGACCTTACTCCACATGTAGATTAGCAATGACCCAAATTTGGCATTAGAAAGTGCTTTACAAATATTATTGAAAGTATACCATTCCAGTGAGACAATACATTATCAGAATACTGTAATTTCAAACGAAGACAGAAAGTAGAGCACAGGGCACGAACTACAGGGAACAAAATGCTGGCCAAAGGTCCACTTAGAAATACTCAAGTCATCTAAATGAGTAAAATTAACTCCATCAGGTCGGAGCTCCCCAAAGTCACTCCTCTCCCTTTTCCAACCCCCCTCTCTCAACCCTCTCTGCCACTCTCCCATCTTTCCCAGCAGCATCTTCAGATGAGCTCTCATCCCTCTTCACAAGTGCTACTCCATCCATCTGTGCTTCAGACCCCATTCCCTCTCATGTTATCAAATCTCTCTCCCCTTCCCTCTTTAACTTCCATCTTCAATTGGTCACTTTCCCCTGGTTCCTTCCCCTCTGCCTTCAAACATGCCCACGTCTCCCTCATCTTAAAAATACCCTCTCTTGACCCCACTGTCGCTTCTAGTTATCACCCTTTCTCTCTCCTACCCTTCCTTTCCAAACCCCTAGAACGAATCGCCTACACTCACTGCCTCGAATTCTTCAACGCCAGCTCTCTCCCCTCCAATCTGGCTTCTGTCCCCTACACTCCACAGAACTTGCCCTCTCAAAAGTCACCAATGACCTCCTGCGTGCCAAATACAACGGCTCCTACTCTATCCTAATCCTGCTCGACCTCTCAGCTGCCTTCGACACTGTGGACCACCCCCTTCTCCTCAGCATGCTATCCAACCTTGGTTTCACAGATTCCGTCCTCTCCTGGTTCTCCTCTTATCTCTCCAGCCATTCATTCTCAGTCTCCTTTGCGGACTCCTCCTCCCTCTCCCATCCCCTTCCTATAAGGGATCCTCAAGGGTCAGTTCTTTGTCCCCTTCTGTTCTCTATCAATACTCACTCCCTTGGTGAACTCATTTGCTCTCATGGCTTCAACTATCATTTCTACGATGATGACATACAAATCTCCATCTCCGCTCCTGGTGTCTCTTCCTCCCTCCAGCCTCTTATCTCCTCCTGCCTTCAGGACATCTCCATCTGGATGTCTGCCCGCCATCTAAAACTCAGTATGTCCAAGACTGAACTCCTTATCTTCCCTCCCAAACCCTGCCCTCTCCCTGACTTTCCCATGACTGTAAACAGCACTACCATCCTTCCCATCTCACAGGCCCGCAACCTTGGTTTTATCCTCGACTCTGCTCTCTTGTTCATCCCACACATCCAATCTGTCACCAAAACCTGCCGGTCTCACTTCTGCAACATCACCAAGATCTGTCCTTTCCTCTCCATCCAAACTGCTAACTTGCTGGTCCAATCTCTCATCCTATCCCGACTGGATTACTGCATCAGCCTCCTCTCTGATCTCCCATCCTTCTGTCGCTCCCCACTTCAGTCTATACTTCACTCTGCTTCCCGAGCCATCTTTGTGCAGAATTGCTCTGGGCACGTTACTCCCCTGCTCAAAAATCTCCAGTGGCTGCCTATCAACCTACAAATCAAGCAAAAACTCCTCACTCTTGGCTTCAAGGTTTTCCATCACCTCTCACCCTCCTACCTCACCACTCTTCTCATTCATTCATTCATTCAATCGTATTTATTGAGTGCTTGCTGTGTGCAGAGCACTGTACTAAGCGCTTGGGAAGTACAAGTTGGGAACACATAGAGACGGTCCCTACCCAACAGTGGGCTCACAGTTTAGAACCCTTCTTTCCTTCTACAGCCCAGGCTGCACCCTCCACTCCTCTGACACTAACCTCCCCACTGTACCTCATTCTTGACTGTCCCACTGTCGACCCCCGGCCCACATCCTTCCCCTGGCATGGAATGCCCTTCCTCCACATATTGGCCAAGCTAGCTCTCTTCCTCCCTTCAAAACCGCGCTGAGAGCTCACTTCCTCCATGAAGCCTTCCTGGACTGAGCCCCCTTTTTCCTCTCCTCCTCCCTATTCCCCCCGCCTTACCTCCTTTCCCTCCCCACAGCACCTGTACATGTTTGTACAGATTTATTACTCTACTTTACTTGCACATATTTACTATTATATTTATTTTGTTAATGATGTGCATGTAGCTTTAATTCTATTTATTCTGACAACTTGACACCTGTCCACATGTTTTGTTTTGTTGTCTGTCTTCCCCTTCTAGACTGTGAGCCCGCTGTTTGGTAGGGGCCGTCTCTATACGTTGCTGACTTGTACTTCCCAAGCGCTTAGTACAGTGCTCTGCACGCAGTAAGTGCTCAATAAATACGATTGAATGAATGAATGAATGAATGAATGGACTGGGTTGTATATGGAGAGCAGTGAGGCTTATTGCATTTGTTAGGCTCTGTCTTTTCCTCTCTGGAAATAGAACCTACTCTCAACTTAGAAGCAACAGGGCCCAGGTTTTGCAATTGACATAATGTCAATTGGACAACAGGCAAACTCCGATAAGTAGATCCCTGCATAGGGACCATACTCGTACTTGATGTGACATTTCTAGTGTCTCCCAAATCTCCTCTTCTTGACAATAATCCTGTCTCATTATTGACTTTCCTAGTTTAGCTATCCTAAGATTTTTATTGCTCACTTTTCACACCACTGGGTTCTGCTCAGTCCCATCCTAAGATTTTCACATATGAGGAGATAAATTTATAGCTAAGTTTATGGACTTTGTGAAGTTTGGAATAGTCTTTCTAAAGTCTTTCCACTTTAACTGAAATATAATTAGGTGATTCCTATCAACAGTGTTTATACAGCCTAATGGGAAATTGCTTAGAGGAATTTTATAAGAAATGCTGTAAAGGCACCTCAAAAGGAATGTCAGCTATCACTCGGCTGCTGGTAAAGAGGACGTGATACCAGGAGACTTTATTTATGAATCCAGATTTTATCTAATGCCATTAACAATGTTACAGTACGTGCCAATGAAGTTTTGAAAGGGTAACTGGGAGTCTCTGTATATTGGGTAAGATCATTAATGCAGCAAGGAAATTGTGGGGAAATCACCTCTGAATTCAGATGTAGGGGATGGTGGGAATTATATTGATATGCCAGAGTACAATTGATATTAATTAGAGAAGATTTAAAGAAGGACTAGACTTATTATTGAGCTGTGATTGATTTAAAGGAAATAAAAGTCTGGGGTTGGCTTCTAGACACCAGAGTTTTTTCAGTTCATGTAGGTCAACTTGGGAAAAGGTTCAGAAGAACAACTGATAATGGGAAATTACAAATCTAAACAAAACGAAATACAGAGATTAAACAGGAAGCATATTTTATGCACTGCACATTTGTCTTTATTCCTTATGTTGTTTTAATATTTTAGCATTTCATTGCTTTCTTTATGTCCATATCCAGTCTTCTCCCCACCAATCTCTCCCTGCCTCCCCCAGCCCCACATGCTTTTATTGATAGGTTGTAAGCCCCTCAAGGGACAGTGTCTGTGTCTAATTCATTCATTCAATCATATTTATTGAGTGCTTACTGTGTGCAGAGCACTGTACTAAGCGCTTGGGTAGTACAGGTTGGCCACCTGCATTCTCTTTTCCAGGACTTAGTACAGTGGTGTGCACCCAGTAAGTGCTTAAAAAATAATGCTACTGCTACTTCTTATAGAAAGCAGGTTAGACTACAGAAAAAATGAAAGGAAGAGAAAGGGAAGGAAAGAGTTTGAAACACGGAGTGACTGAGGGATTTTGCAGAATGCATGAATTGGTTTTTGAAAGATAGAATAGGTAGCAGGAAACTTGGAAGAAAAGTGCAATGGAAAAAGTAAGAGCAGTTGGCAGAGAGGAGGTGAGTTGGTCGAAAGATGGGAGACTCCTTGGGGTAAAGGGGGAGAGATTCAAGGATGAATAGTAAACAGCTCATTAGTAAAGGAGAAAGTATAGTTGAGAAAGAGGGTAGGTGGCTATGCAGAGAACAAAGTCTAAAAACATTGAGAATTACTCTAAAAACTATCCAGGGCTTTAATTTGTATACAGTCTGCTGAAGTTCAAATTTGGCACATCAGGAATTGACATTTAATAGTGCTCACAATACTATTGTCATTGAAAAATAATGACAATAATGCAAAATCTTTGCAGATTAAAAATGAAAAAGATATATCATTAATAATAATAGTATTTGTTAAGTGCTTACTATTTACCTAGCACTGTTATAAGAACTGGGGTAGATACAAGGTAATCAGGATGCCCCATTTGGGGCTCACAGTCTTCATCCCCATTTTACAGATGAGGTAACTGAGTCAGAGAGACATTAAGTGTTTTGCCCAAAGTCACATAGCTGATAAGTGGCAGAGCTGGGATTAGAACCCACGACCTCTGACTCCCAAACCTGTGCTCTTTCCACTAAGCCATGCTGCAGCAATTCCAAGTATGTCTTAATTCTCAAGATGAAACTGTATTTGGTAGAATTTTGATTTGGAACAGCCTCTCTCTGGATGCCCTACTGAGAAATTCCTTATCGAAGAATGAGCTACTAAGAAGATCTGTTCCATGACATGGCTTATGGATAATTTCTCAACTGGGTCACAAGAATTGGCCCAACCCTTCTAAGACGTTTGCCTTAAGCTGCCACATTGTCTCTGACCCATAGCAACTCCATGGATATCTCGCTCCCAGGTTGCCCCATCTCCATCTGCATTCTGGTAGGGTATCTATTAGTGTTTTCTTGATAAAAATACGTAAATAGTTTACCATTGCCTTCTGAGCAGTAAGCCTGAGTCTCTGCCCTCAGGTCTCTCCCGTGCCACTGTTGCCCAGCACAGGTCAGGTGAATTTTGACTTATAGCAGATTGCCTTCCACTCACTAGCCACTGACCAAGTTAGGAATGGAATGGGTAGGCCTCTGTTTGACTCTCCCTCCCATAGCCAAGTCTGGTAGAGTACTGAAAACTCTGCAGGTGCAATTGTGAGAGGGGTTCTGAGACGCTAACAAGAAAAATAGAGCAATAGTTTAGTTCAGAGATACCTAAGGTTTGGATTTGGGAACAGGTAGGAGAATAGACTAAGGCAATTGGTTGAATGGTCGTGGAGAAGCTTAGAGAAGCAATAAGGATTACTTCATGGACTTGGGAGCAACTGGTTTATTGGCTATTGCCACTGGTGATTAGGAATGACAAGAGAAATGAGATTACACATTCACTAGACTTCCACGAGAGATGCCCCGAAGACAAAGTGAGATTCAGAGCTGGATAAAAGATTTCAGTACCCATAATTCAAACCAATCTAATAGAATAAAATTCAAATCGATCACTCCATAAAATGCATTTAACCAGAATTTATTCAATTCTTAACATTATAGTAAATGCTTGGGAGAGTTCAGCAGAAGCAAAGTACACATTATCTACCACCAAGGAGTTTCCTATATTATAGGGAAGACAGACAGACCAAAATTGTTCACAAAGAATGAAAGTGGGGAAAATAGAATGATATGATTAGTAGATGAATGAATATGTCAAGATGAAACAGCTGAATGCATAATAAAGTATGTGACTAAATAATCATGAACATTTAATTCTGCTATTGTCCAAGTTTTTTTTTATATCCTGTGGCTTGAATGTTACTAGGCCAGTAAAAAAATGATTAGGCCTGTTTAAGAACAGCTTGATGGAATATCAGAAGAATCAGGTTGTGAGCATACCTGCAGAATGAGCAAAGCATTTTCAATAGCACGGGTTCTCAACAGAGGATACAACTCTCAGACTCTGAAGAGAACTTGTTGTAGACATCTGTGCTGAAGATGCATAGAAAATGCAAAATTCCTGTTTATTGTTATGAATGGAACAGTGTGACTGATTCACACTCTAGCTTATAATTCTTGATGTTAAAAAGGCCATTTTTTAGATCAATCACCTTCCACAGTGAAGAAACAGGCTGTGAGCATACCCGCAGAATGAGTCAGTTAACCATATTTATTTATTGCTTACTGTGTGCAGAGCATTCTACTCAGAGCTTGTGGGTGTACAATATAACTGACACATTCCCTGCCCACTATGAGCTACCAGTTTAGCACAGCACATGCCACAGCACGAGGTCACCTCAACAAAGGGTTCTGCAAGAACACAACCCTCGCATTAGAAGAGGATACATTTAAAATGCAAAAATCCTGTTTATGGCTATGGATTTACCAGTGTAAATAATTCACACTGTACTGTGTGATTCTTGACAATTAAAATCAATCAATTAATGGTATATATTAAGCACTTACTATGAGCAGAGCACTGTACTAAGCACTTCAGAGAGTACAATATGGCAAAAATTAGCCGGTACATTCCTTGCCTTCCACAGGGCATCTTTCACCTCTTTGTTTCTCAGACTATAGATCACTGGGTTTACCATTGACATCAATATCATATAGTATACGGACACCACTTTTTTCTGATCCACTGAGAAGCTGGAACTGGGTAGCAGATAAATAAACATTGTAGTTCCATAGAATAAAGTGGCAATCATTAGGTGAGAGGCACATGTGAAAAAGGCTTTTATGCCTTCTTCCAGAGGACTGTATTTTAAGAATAGCCAGTAGGATGTATACATGATATCAGTGTGATCAGAATCATAACCAGCATAATGATGGCTGTGGAAGTAGCAGGAAGTATTTGGGCAAGCCTGGGGTCTGAACAGGACAGCTTCAGCAATGGGGGAAACGTCACAGTAGAAGTGGTTGATTTCAAGAGGTCCACAGGTCAAACTAAATGCATTAGTTGTACAGACCACAGTATTCAGGCAGCTGGCCATGTAGGAAGCAGTAACCAATAAAGAACACAGTCTCAGAGGTATGCAGAGTACATATAGAAAAGGTTTACATTTTTCAATCATATTCATTGAATGCTTACTGTCTGCAGAGCACTGTACTAAGCGCTTGGTAAGTACAGGTCGGCAACATATAGAGATGGTCCCTACCTACAGGATCACAGTCTAGAAGGGGGAGACAGACAACAAAACAAAACATGTAGACAGGTGTCAAAATCGTCAGAACAAATAGAATTATAGCTATATGCACATCATTAACAAAATAAATTGAATAGTAGATATGTACACGTAAAATAATTAGAATAATAAATCTGTATATATATATATATATATACACAAGTGCTGTGGGGAGAGGAAGGAGGTAGGGCGGGGGGGATGGGGAGGAGGAGAGAAAAAAGGGGTTCAGTCTGGGAAGGGCTCCTGGAGGAGGTGAGCTCTCAGTAGGGCTTTGAAGGGAGGAAGAGAGCTAGCTTGGCAGGTGTATGGAGGGAGGGCATTCCAGGCCAGGGGAAGGACGTGGGCCGGGGATCAATGGTGGGACAGGTGAGAACGAGGCACAGTGAGGAGGTTAGCAGCAGGGGAGTGTAGGGTGTGAGCTGGGCTGTAGAAGGAAAGAAGGATGGTGAGGTAGAGGGGTCGAAGTGACGGAGAGCTTTGAAGCTGAGAGTGAGGAGTTTTTGCTTGATTTGTAGGTTGACAGGCAGCCACTGGAGATTTTTGAGGAGGGGAGTGACATGCCCAGAGTATTTCTGTACAAAGATGATCTAGGCAGCAGAGAGAAGTATAAATTGAAGTGGAGAGAGATAAGAGGATGGGAGATCAAAGAGGAGGGTGATGCAGTAATCCAGGCAGGATAAGATGAGAAATTGAACTAGCAAGTAGCAGTTTGGATGGAGAGGAAAGGGCAGATCTAGGAAATATTGTGGAGGTGAGACCGGCAGGTTTTGGTGACGGATTGGATGTGTGGGGTGAACGAGAGAGCGGAGTCGAGGATGACACCAAGGTTGCAGGCTTGTGAGATGGGAAGAATGGTAATACCATCTACAGTGATGGGAAAGTTAGGGAGAGGGCAGCGTTTAGGAAGGAAGATAAGGAGTTCAGTAATGGACATATTGAGTTTTAGATCACGGACAGACATCCAGATGGAAAAGTCCTAAAGGCAGGTGGAAATACAAGCCTGGAGGGAGGGAGAGAGAGCAGGGGCAGAGATGTAGATTTGGGTGTCATCAGCATAGAGATGATAGTTGAAGCCGTGAGAGCAAATGAATTCACCAAGGGAGTGAGTGTAGAAAGAGAACAGAAGGGGACCAAGACCTGACCCTTGAGGAACCCTTACAGTACGTGGATGGGAGGGGGGGGAGGAGCCTGAAACGGAGTCTGAGAATGAACGGTTGGAGAGATGAGGAGAACCAGGAGAGGATGGAGTCTGTGAAGTTAAAGTTGGATAGCATGTTGAGGAGCAGGGGGTGGTCCACAGTGTCGAAGGCAGCTGAGAGGTCGAAAAGCATTGGGATAGATTAGGAGCTATTGGAGCTCGCAAGAAGGAGGTCATTGGTGACCTTTAAGAGGGCAGTTTCAATGGAGTGTAGGGGATAGAAGCCAGATTGGATGGGGTCAAGGAGAGATTTGGTGTTGAGGAATTCGAGGCAGCAAGTGTAGATGATTCGTTCTAGGAGTTTGGAAAAGAAGGGTATGAGGGAGATAAGGTGGTAACTAGAAGGGGAGGCGGGGTCAAGAGAGGGTTTTTTATGATGGAGAGACGTGGGCACCTTGGAAGGCAGAGAGGAAGGAACCAGTGGAGAGTGAGCCGTTGAAGATGGAAGTTAAGGTGGGGAGGAGGGAGGGGGCAAGAGATTTCATAAGATGAGAGGGAATGAGGTCCGAAGCACAGGTGGATGGAGTAGCACTTGAGAGGAGGGAGGAGATCTAATCTGATACTGCTGGGAAGGATGGGAGAGTAGCAGACAGGGTTGAGAGCAGGGGGATGGAGAAGGGGGAGGAGTGACTTTAGGGAGCTCAGACCTGATGGTTTGAATTTTACTAATGAAGTCGTTGGCCAGATCGTTGCGGGTGAGGAATGGAGGAGGGGGAGGAACAGGGGGCCTGAGAAGGGAGTTAAATGTACCGAACAGTTGACGGGGATGATGGAAATGGGTGTCAATAAGGGAGGAGAAATAGTTTTGCCTGGCAGAGGAGAGGGCAGAATTAAGGAAGGAAAGGATAAATTTAAAGTGAACAAGTTTGGATTGATGTTTAAACTTTCACCAGCAGGTCGAACATAAGAGTGAAGGAGGCACACCGTGGCAGTGATCTAAGGCTGTGGGTTAGTGGTACGTGACTGGTAAAGGGAAAGGGGAGTGAGCTAGTAGAGTTGAGTATTCATTCATTCATTCAATCAGTCATATTTATTGAGTGCTAACTGTGTGCAGAGCACTGTACTAAGCGCTTGGGAAGTATAAGTTGGCAACATATAGAGGCAGTCCCTACCCAACAACGGGCTCACAGTCTAGAAGGGGGAGACAAACAAAACAAAACATATTAACAAAATACAATAAATAGAATTGTAAATATATACAAGTACAATAGAGTAATAAATCTGTACAAACATATATACAGGTTCTGTGGGGAGGGGAAGGAGGTAGGGTGGGGAGGAGGGGGAGGTTTGGGAGAGGAGGGAGGGGGCTCAGTCTGGGAAGGCCTCCTGGAGGAGGTGAGCTTTCAGGAGGGCTTTGAAGGGAGGAAGAGAGCTAGCTTGGTGGATGTGCGGGGGGAGGGCATTCCAGGTCAGGGGGAGGATGCGGGCCAAGGGTTGATGGCGGGACAGGCAAGAACGAGGCACAATGAGGAGTTTAGTTGTAGAGGAGAGGAGAGTGCTGGCTGGGCTGTAGAAGGGAAGAAGGGAGCTGAGGTCGGAGGGGGCAAGGTGATGGAGAGCCTTGAAGCCGAGAGTGAGGAGTTTGTGCCTGATGCGTAGGTTGATTGGTAGCCACTGGAGATTTTTGAGGAGTGGAGTAACATGACCAGAGCGTTTCTGCACAAAGATGATCCGGGCAGCAGTGTGAAGTATAGATTCAAGTGGGGAGAGACAGGAGGATGGGAGATCAGAGAGGAGACTAGTGCAGTAATCCATTCGGGATGGGATGAGAGATTGAACCAGCAGGGTAGCAGTTTTGATGGAGAGGAAAGGGCAGATCTTGGCGATGTTGTGGAGGTGTGACCGGCAGATTTTTGTGAGTAGAGAGTAGAGAGGGTAGGGTTGAGAGTAGTAGTCTGGTCATCAAGATTGGGTAGAGAGGATAAGGAAGCGAGGTGGGCTGTGATGCTCTGAGAAAGATGGATCGGGTGGAGACAACAGAGGTCTCTGTGGGGTAGTAATATAGATTTACATGGGTGAGGAGTATGAGTGAGGACGCATGTGAGAAGGTTATGATCAGAGAGAGGGATTTCAGAGTTGGTCGAGATAGTGCAGTAGTAGGAGATGATGTGGTCGAGGGTGTGACCAGGCTGGTGTGTGGGTGAGGTGAGGTGGAGCACGAAGTTGGCACCATCAAGGAGAGATAGAAGGCGGGTGGCAGAGGAGTCACCCGGGACATCCATGTGGATGTTGAAGTCTCCGAGGATGAGTGGGAATGAAAGAGGAGAGAATGAAGGTGAGAAAAGGGTCAAAATCGTTAAAAGATGTTGGAGGTCGGGCCAGGGGCATGGTAGATGATGGTTAAAAGAATCTGGAGGGGGAAGGAGAGGTGAATAATATGGGCTTCAAAGGAGACGAAGGAAAGGGAAGGGGGGGGAGGAATAGCGCAAAAGTGACATTGAGATGCGAGATGGAACGTGACATCTCCTCCTTTTCCGGTGAGTCTGGGCGTGTGGGAGAAGAAGCAGCCTCCACTGGAGAGAGCAGCCGAAGAGACCGTGTCATCCGGAGTGTGCCATGTTTTGGTTAAGGCAAGACGGGGAAAGAGCTGGAAAGGAATAGGTCAGGGATGAAAGGGAGCTTACCTACAATGGAGCGGGGGTTCCAAAGGCCACACTTGGCAGCACCTGTGGAGGGAGGGGAAGGAGGGGGAAGGATGCGAGGGGTGGGGACGGTTTGGGTTGGAGTGAGTTGGCTGGGTCCTGGGCGGAGAGAGGGGGAAGAGGGGTAATGATGAGATAGGAGAACTGGGATGGGGCGGGGGTGGGGAGGAGGGGAGGGAGGGAGTTGGAAAGGAGGGGTTGAGGGTTGACACTGGTACAGAGGGATTCTGGGGAGGGGGTGAAGGGGGGGTGGGGGCGGGAGAAAGGGAGGGAAAGAGCTGGGTTGGAGAGGAGAGGGGGAAGGTGAGGACTGGGAAGGGCAGATGGGAGCAGGGGAGTTGATAGTTAATTGTGAGGTCAATAAGGTAAATGACAGCACATCGAGTAGTTAACAATTAACATGCAGTAGCAATAATAAAATAAGTAGATGATGACATCATAGAGCAGTTAAAAATTAACATGTGATGACAATGATAAAATAAGCAGATGATGACATCACAGAGAGCAGTTAACAATTAACATACAGAAGCAACCATAAAATAGGCAGATGATGCCCAGAGCAGAAGGATGAATTGTCCATGGTTCAGTCAAATAAAATCAAAAAGGCTAATGGCAAGGAGAGGCCAGGGGCTCTTGGAAAAAATGTCTCTGAGGTAGTGGAGGGTAGAGGCCTATGGATGGCAATTCTGGAGTAGGACGGAACTGTTAAGTCAACCAATCACTTGCCAGAGTATGACAAGAGTAAAAGACAGCATCTCTGTAATTAAGGATTTTATTCTACAAGGAGGAAATGATTCAGTTGTATTTACCATTATGAGGAAAGGAGAATGGAAACATAGGTAAGTGGGTAAAATAGAAAATTAGGCATAATGTTAAATACTTAAGTGGCAAAGAGTAAACAACAGAGTACAGAGAAGCAGCATGGCTTAAGGGCAAGAGCCCAGGCTTGGGAGTCAGAGATTGTAAATTCTAATCCCAGCTCTGCCACTTTGCTGTATGACCTTGGGCTCTGTGCCTCATCTTTAAAATGGGGATTAAGACTGTGAGTCTATCTACGAGATTTGAATCTTGTATCTGCCTCAGGCTTAGTCCATTGCTTGGCACACTAAGAGCTAAACATATATCACGATTATTTGAAACTTTGCTTACCTCAACATATCTTTTCTTGGTGGGATATAGGAGGAGAATGGGTAGCAATACATATCCAAGCAATTATAGTATTGTGAAGTACCCCATTTTATAGATGAGGTTACTGAGGCACAGAGAAGTGAATGATACAACCAAAGAAAGGGAGACAAATGAAATGTTTTAGGGAAATAGTAAAAATATAGGGAAACCATGTGGCATCACAGACACAAGCTGGAAGTCAAGATGAATAGTGGCTCTTTCAGAGCAAAGGTTTTGAGACAATTGTGACAGATATTTAAAAGAGAAAACAATGCCAGCTGGTGTCAGCAACAAATGCAACAGCACAATTAAGGATGGTCTCTGCATTTATAAGTGATAATCTGGACTAGTTGTCCCATATTGACTCTTCATCCTAATTATGCCCATAGATAAGCTTACCACCAATAATGTCATCTTTGAATGAGGAAAATTGCACATATTAAATCACCAATCCAACATGAAAAATTAGCCAAGAGGGCAAATCAAATCCTGGGCATCAAGGAGGAGATAAAAGATTAAATGAAATGATTAGTTTCTATGTAACGTCACTATGTAAAACTATGATATGTACACACTGGAATCTGGTCACCATCAGTCAATCAATCAATCAATGGCATCTACTGAGTACTTACTCTGTTTGCATAGCACTGTACTAAGTGCTTGGGAGAGTACAATTCAACAGAGTTGTAGACATGTTCATCCCTAAAATAGGACATAATAAATATGGAAAAAAATCAACCAGTCATTTTTGAGTGCTTGTTGTGGGCAGTGTATTTTACTAAGACCTTGGGAGAGTATAATATAAAAGATTTGGAAGACATGTTCCCTACCCACCAGGTGCTTACAGTCCAGAGGGAGTAAAAAGAAGGATTAGTGAAGTGAATAAGAAGATGGGAAAGCATTTCCTTGAGAACAGGCTGAAAGGAATAGGATTCTGTCTGGAAAGATAAAGGCATAGAAGGAACATTATTAAAGTCTATATTCATTCATCCATCCAATTATTGAGCACTTACTGTGTTCAGAGCACTGTTTTAAGCTTTTGGGAAGTACAAGTAAGCAACATATAGAGACGATCTGTATTTTTGTGAGCTGTGGGCAAGGAAATACGAAACTGTTCACCAGATCTTACAGCATCAAGAAGAGGGGGTAAACTTCAAAACTAAACGTGGGAAATTCAAAACAAAATAACATGTCTTCACCAACATGATGATGAGCATATGGAAATCCTTATAATAGGAAGTTGTCTTGGGCCCACAATATCAGCTGATTATTGAGAAATTTGTGAAAAATTGCAGATGAGTAATGCATAATGGAGGAAAATTTAGAGACGTTTAATGGTACATTTCTAGAAGTAACAGTGATGGTCAGAGGGTAATCTTCATATGTAAGCTAGTTATGGGCAGGGAATGTATCCACTAATTATGTTGTGTTGTACTCTCCTAATCACTTAGTACAGAGTGTGGAACATGATAAATGCTTAGTAAATACTACTGTTTGATTGTTTAATGGACCCTCTGTGAAGGATATAAATGGAGACAGGGCACTAAAATGGATGGAGCATTCACCTAACACCTACCAGCATTCAAGTGTGGACACCTTTTACATTGCTGCCTCTTGAATGAGGTTTTGTGTGTATTATTATTATTATTATATTCATTATTATAGGGTTCTACTTTCTCCTCAGCACATTTGTCAGACATATTAAAATGACATCTAACATACACCTATTTATAAATGAAAATTGGAATTTGCTATGATCTGTCCCAGTTCCCATAAAGGAAATTCACAGTTGATAAGAGACATAGCATATGACATGTCAGTTCATACTAACCCCATTTCTGTTAACAGAATGTCCTTACCCAGTTTTACCAAGAACAAATATTCTTGCCCATTACCTTCATCAGGGCCCCCTTAACATTGTTCCTCAGAGTATAGATTAGAGGGTTCAGCATAGGGATCACCACTGTGTAGAACAGAGACACAGGACGAGAAAGCTTTCTGTCTCCCATCACTTGCCTGGATCCTCATGATGGCGCAGAGGATGTATATATAAGAGATGATTATGGTGGGGACAGTGCTTAATATTGTGATGGCAGCAGAGATGGAATAAAGAATTTGAATTAGATGAATATCAGAGCAGGAAATTTCCTTTAATGGTGGGAAATCATAGAAAAAAATGATAAATTTAACAGAGTCCACAGAAGACTAAATTGAAAACAAAAGTGGTAAACACCACAGCATTTAAGCAACTGCCTACATAGGAAACAGTTATGAGCTGGACACAGACTCTATTGGACATGGAGATGGCATAGAGCAGGGGATTGCAGATGTCCACACATTGGTTGTATGCCATCATGGCCTAGTAAGATGTCCTCTGAGATTCCAAAAGCAAAAGTAGAGCACAGTTGAGCAGCACAGCCAACATAAGATATTGTATCTCTCCCCACTAGGAAGCCCTTGAGCATCTTTGGTCGTACACGGCTTCAACTATCATCTCTACGCTGATGACACCCAAATCTACATCTCTGCCCCTGCTCTCTCTCCCTCCCTCCAGGCTCGCATCTACTCCTGCCTTCAGGACATCTTCATCTGGATGTCTGCCCGCCATCTAAAACTCATTATGTCCAAGACTGAACTCCTTATTTTCTCTCCCAAACGCTGCCCTCTCCCTGACTTTCCCATTACTGTAGACAGCACAGCCATCCTTCCCATCTCACAAGCCCACAACCTTGGTGTCATCCTCAACTACGCTCCCTCGTTCACCCCACACATCCAATCTGTCACCAAAACCATCGGTCTCACCTCCAAAACATCTCCAAGATCCACCCTTTCTGCTCCATCCAAACTGCTAACTTGCTGGTCCAATCTCTCATCCTATCCCGACTGGATTACTGCATCAGCCTCCTCTCTGATCTCCCATCCTCCTGTCTCTCCCCACTTCAGTCCATGCTTCACTCTGCTGCCCGGATTATCTCTGTACAGAAACGCTCTGGGCATGTAACTCCCCTCCTCAAAAATCTCCAGTGTCTGCCTGTCAACCTACGAATCAAGCAAAAACTTCTCACCCTCGGCTTCAAGGCTCTCAATCACTTCGCCCCTTCCTACCTCACCTCCCTTCTCTCCTTCTACAGCCCAGCCCAGGGCTTAGTACAGTGCCTGGCACATAGTAAGTGCTTAGCAAATACCATAATTATTATTTTAAAATGTCAGACCTGTTATGGTAATAGATTAGCATATCAATCAGCTCAATTACCTCAAATGTTGAAGCAAGTGTAAATTCAAGTCTCCAGGATTGCATACAAGTAAAGTGGCTCTAAACACATATAGATCATCCCCTTTTCTCATGCAAGCCCTATAGACCTTAATTAACAGTCCCTTCAGAATGCAGGGAAAATCAAACTCTAGCTAGTTTCAGGCTAGACAAATCAAATTATGTGAATGAAAGCTCAACAACTGTAAGGTCAGCCTAAAACCGGAGGGTAAAGGAGGAATGATAAGGTGCTATGTTGGGAAACTTAGCTGCCCCCTTCCTTAAACTCATTTCTCCTCGGTCCATCTCTTAAATGTGATTCTCAGTGGAAAGAGCCCGGGCTTTGGAGTCAGTGGTCGTGGGTTCAAATCCCGGCTCCGCCAATTGTCAGCTGTGTGACTTGTACTTCCCAAGAGCTTAGTACAGTGTTCTGCACACAGTAAGTGCCCAATAAATAGGATTAAATGAATGAATGAATTCAGCTGTACACTGGAAGGATTTTCAAGAGGAGAGTGAATTGGTTGTATATTTTCTTGGGGTTCCAGCAGTAAATGTCAAATGGGATGCGATATCGGCAGGATCCATCACCTAAGACCTGGACAGAGGTTAATAATTATATGAATGATGACTTTTCATAATCTTTTCTGCCTAACAATAATGCTGATTAAGGTATTTAAATAAGTACTTACTGTGTGCCAAGCCCTGGTACTAAAGCCCTGGGGTAGATATAGAATAATCAGATCATACTCTGTCCCCATCCCACATAGGATTCACAGTCTAAAAAGGAAGGAAAGATGGATAGTTTATGTCCATTTTACAGATGAGAAAACTGAGGGACAAATAAATGCCTTCCAACAATAGTGTTTGGGCATTAAATCTAATGTCCTAATGAAGGAGCTTGTTATTCAATCTTAACCAAACTTGGGTGTTTCCCTTATATCAGAATACTGCATAAATGGGTATGAAAAAGCTCTTTTGGTGATTATAATAACAATGGTGGTATTTGTTAAGCACCTATGTGCCAAGCACTATTCTAAGTGCTTGATTTGATTTTGGCTCACCTATTAGGATATTATTATTTTTTTCCTGTGGGCTAACCTTCCTATATGCACTTAACTCTTTTTAAGAAACAATATCCAGTGAACCTCAATGATCTATTCATTAGTAAGATCAAACCTATGATCTCCTTTTGCACCACAGTATCATTTAGAGAAAGGTATTAGAAAAGTATAAACTATGACTGTTTTGTAAAACAAAATTGTAATTAAGATCATTAATATTCCAAATTCATCATTTTTTAATCTTGTTGGAATTTCTTTAGCACTTGTGTGCAGAACACTGTACTAAGCACTTTGAAAAGTGCAATACAATAAAAATAATCTCATGCCTGCCATATCAATCAAATAATGGTATTTATCAAATGCTTCCTGTGTTCAATACACTGTACTAAGTGCTTCCATATGTACTGTAATTGTTTCCATTCCACTGAGAATAGGAAGACAATAATTATGATATTGAATCAATTGAGCTGTAACTTCTTTTCTAACTCCAGCATACTTTTTCGTTCACCAGATAACCAAGTCTTCACAAATGGCTCTCTGGAAAAACCACACTATAGTGACAGAACTCATCCTTTCTGGATTCTTGAGTTACTCAGATATATAGAGCACTCTCTTCATAGCATTTCTTGTTGTCTAAATGCTCACTCTCCTTGGGAAGCTTGGGATGATCATATTAATCAGGAAAGATTCCCAACTTCACCTCCCTTTGTATTTTTTCATCAGTAACTTGTCCTTCATTGACCTCTGCTGCTCTTCTAACATTACACCCAACATGCTGGTTAAATCCCTTGCAGAAAGAAAGGTCATTTTTTACTCTGATTGTGTTACACAATTGTGTCTCTTTGCTGCCTTTGCAACCATAGAATATTATCTTTTGGCTATAATGGCATACGGTAGTTACTAAGCAGTCTGCAATCCCCTTCTTTATCCTGCAATCTTGTCCCAACATCTGTGTTTTGAGTTAATCATTGGCTCTTATGTAGCCAGAATGTTAAATTCCACTATACAGACATTTTCTCTCTTTTGATTGTCTTTCTGTAGTTCAAATGTCATCCACCACTTTTTCTGTGATATTCCAAAACTGTTAAAGCTCTCCTGTTCTAGTACTTTTCTTTCAGAAATTCTGTCACCTTTCTTCAGTGTGATGATAACGATGAGTACAATGAGTAAGTAGCCTTTGAGCCCCATTTGGGTAGGGACTGTGCCTAACTTGAATATCTCGTCTCTAACCCACCACTTAAAATAGTGCTCAGCTCATAGCCAGTGTTAATGAATATCACAATTTTTATTATACTGTGATTTTCCTTATGTCCCATTGGAACATGTGGAATAAGTCTCCCTTTGCTTATTTCCCATTGCAGGAAAGGAAATCCCAAATACCTCGGTATAGCACTCTGCACACAAGAAGAATTCAATAAATAAATACCACTGATGATGCAATGGGAAGGCTGAGGAGGAAAACTCTTTTAACTTCCATCTCTTTGGAAAGTGCATTGCAAATACTGTTCTGGACATTGAAGGGAGAGTAGAGTATTCACCAGTAATTATTTTTGACCTTTTTCTGAGGTTCATCTAATGGTCAAGTATACAGCCAGGAGACCATTTCTACTATCTACATTCCACCATAAAGCAAAACCTAGAAAGGCTAACATGCTGCAATGGATAAATGAAAAATAAATTTGCTTGAAACCAAAGTAAATCACTTCAATTGAACATGAAGTAAATGAGGTTACCGCCTTCCTCAACACACAGCCAGCCAATACTAGTCATAGCTAAGTGGCTAGTGGATAAAGCATATGTCTGGGAGTCATTCATCCATTATTCATTCATTCAATCATATTTATTGAGTGCTTACTGTGTACAGAGCACTGTACTAAGCGCTTGAGAAGTACAAGTTGGCAACATATAGAGGCGGTCCCTACCCAACAGTGGGCTCACAAACTAGAAGGGGGAGACAGAGAACAAAACATACTAACAAAATAAAATGAATAGAATAAATATGTACAAATAAAATAAATAAATAGAGTAATAAATACATACAAACATATATACATATAAACAGGTGCTGTGGGGAGGGGAAGGAGGTAAGATGGGGGGATGGAGAGGGGGAAGAAGGGGAGAGGAAGGAGGGGTCTCAGTCTGGGAATGCATCCTGAAGGAGGTGAGCTCTCAGTAGGGCCTTGAAGGGAGGAAGAGAGCTAGTTTGGCAGATGTGTGGAGGGAGGGCATTCCAGGCCAGGGGGATGATGTGGGCCAGAGGTCGACGGCGGGACAGGCAAGAACGAGGCATGGTGAGGAGATTAGCAGCAGAGGAGTGGAGGTTGCAGGCTGGGCTGTAGAAGGACAGAAGGGAGGTGAGGTAGGAGGGGGCGAGGTGATGGAGAGCCTTGCAGCCGAGGGTGAGGAGTTTCTGTCTGATGCATAGGTTGACTGGTAGCCACTGGAGATTTTTGAGGAGTCAGAAGGACATGGGTTCCAATCCTCGCTCTGCCACTTATCTACTGTTTGACCTTTAGAAAATTACTTAATTTCTCTGTGCCTCAGTTCCATAATCTTCAAAATGGGGATAAGGACTTGCAGTCCCATATGCGGCATGGACGGTGACCTACCTGTTTAAGCTACACCAGCTCTTAGAACAGTGCCTGGCACATAGGAAGTGCTTAAAAATACCATTAAAAAAGATCCAGAACACACTTATAAGGAGAGAATGAGTACTTGTTTGTCCATTTCCTTCATTAAAATGTTTGGATCTAAAAGCAGGTTCTTTATCTTTGACTTGTTTTCTTGCACTGAGTCAATTACTATGCAAAAACTCCACCCAAAATGAATAGAGGTGATAAACTCATTTGTAAATGAGATTTGCTTATCCTGTGCTAAGAAAAAGGGTGTACTGAAGTTATCTTTATATAAATAAAGGGAAATCAACTCTGGTTGACCTTCAGGTTTCTTTACACAAAGGGATTAGGACCAGATTGGGTTGAATTGGAAATCATTTCTTCTTCTTGCAAGGGGTAAGGAGTTGATAGTTCGCCTGTTTTAACTGTCAACTTCAGAATGAGAAGTACTCAAAAGGAAGGTGTTTGCCTACCCAGAGTGTCTTGCAATACTGCAGTAACAGAATAGCTAATCCATTAGCTAAATTCTTCCAAATGCTTAACAAAATTCCTTGATCATGAAACAGGAGGAAAGGATGGCAAATCAATACTTCCTGATCACTAAGGGTCATTTAGTATTCGGGAATATTGCCAAGTATATTGAAGCTCTTTCAACAATTATAGCATTTAAAATGGTAGTCAAGAAGTGAAACAATTATTCTGGGCATTCAGGTAAAAAATTCCACTACTGACCTAGTTACCGGAGTTAAAGGATCAGGTATGAGTGTTCACAAAGGGCAGTCATCTTAGGTAATTTAGGCATGACCGAATCCCTGATGGAGTTGCCATCTGTCTGATACTATTGGAACTGCACCCACCTTTCAGGAAGCAATACCATTTCATAGCGGTCGAAACTTGCTACCCATTCTCCCAAATCTGGAAAGCATCGTGTGCCTTCCGGGGAATCATTTTCTTGGTAAATGTATATATGTATATATGTCTGTACATATTTATTACTCTATTCATTTATTTTACTTGTACATATCTATTCTATTTATTTTATTTTGTTAATATGTTTGGTTTTGTTCTCTGTCTCCCCCTTCTAGACTGTGAGCCCACTGTTGGGTAGGGACTGTCTCTATATGTTGCCAACTTGTACTTCCAAAGCGCTTAGTACAGTGCTCTGCACACAGTGAGTGCTCAATAAATACGATTGATTGATTGATTGATTGCAGGGTTCTGACCCCACAGTGTGTGGTGTGTGGTGCCCTGTCCAAGCCAAGTCCAAATTTTGAAGTAGCCCAGGTAAACCTGGGCAGCCTTAGGGAAATTTATCTGGGGAACAAGTCCTCAGAACAGCTGCACTGGACATGGCTCTAGATTCAGGAATACCCATAGTACCAAGAAAATTCAGTCTCTCACTTGGGATTCCAAAAATTTCCAAGGAAAAGACCCAGGTTTCTAGCTCCACCTGGACTTCTTTAGGGCCCCACCACCTTCAACCCCCCAGTCTCCCAGCTTGTGGGAGTCCACATGAACCAAAGTCCACCTCAGGGGTAGCCAGAAACTGAGAGTCACACTTAGTATAGGGGGTAATCCTCACCACCAGGGATTACTGTGAGAAGAAGCCACGACACTAAACTCTGTGACACTGAAGGAAGAACAAATTTCTACAAAGTTGAGAAAGTCTCTGCAGTACTGGTCAGCTGCTTAATTTGGGAAGTTAGAAAATACAGTTCTTTTTCCTGTCAATGGTTCAGTGGTATGCTCACACTAATAATAGTATGTGTTAGATGCTTAATATATGCCAAGAACTGTTCTAAGCACCAGGGTAGATATCAAGTGCATAAAGCATGGGCATGGCAGTCAGAAGGACCTCGGTTCTAATCCTGGCTCTGCCATTTGTCTGCTGTGTGACCTTGGACAAGTCACTTAAATTCTCTGTGCCTCAGTTACCTCATGTGTAAAATGGGGATTAAGACTATGAGCCCTATGTGGAACAGGGACTGTGTCCAACCCAATTTGCTTGTATCTACCCAAGAACTTAATACAGTGCCTTACACTCATTCAATCGTATTTATTGAGTGCTTATTGTGTAGAGCACTGTACTAAGCGCTTACACAGAGTAAGCACTTCTTAACAAATACCACAGTTGTTATTCTTATTATTAAGTCAGACACAGCTTCTGACTCAAAGGGGATCACAATCAAAGTAGGATGGAGAACAGGTATTTTATACTCATTTTATATATGAGGAAACAGAGAACCCGAGAAGTAAAGTGACTCTCCCAGGGTAACAGCAGGGAAATGGTAGAGCTGAGATTAGAACCCATGCAATCTGACTTCCTGGCCTCTGCTCTTTACTCAGATCTCTAGAACAGTGCTTGGCACATAGGAAACACTTAAGTACTATTATTGTTATTATTATTATTATTATTATTATTATTATTATCATCATCATCATCCAATCTAACATCCAGTACTCCTAAAAAAAGGGACACCAAGAGCCTCCAGCTATTCCCTCTGTTCTCTCTGCTTATTACCCATCCTGTCTAGATCCCTTTTTCTCCTCCTTTTCATCCTAAATCCTCCTTCTGTTAATTCCCTGTTTTGAATTACCCCATCTCATTCATCTCTTTCATTCCTCTATCTCTTCACTTCTCAAACAATCAGTCTCTCCCCTTTCTCCATCTCCCCCACACCCATTGCTTCTCATGTAATTATACATAATTGATTTTCAAATATTATTTGAAATTATCAAAGCATACACAAATCATTTAATTATTGTGTTTTCAGCCTCTTTGATAATAAGTATTTGCAGACCCTAATAATTTAATCCCAGAGGGTAAAACTTTTATATAAACATGGCTGTTAAACTTAAACTAGAGAGGAATAATTTGGAAGTCACTGCAGTTCTACATTCTACTGGTAGGATTAAATTTTGGACTGCCATACAAAATGCAAAATAATGCAATTTATGACAGATAAATTTTCTTTCCATTAAAGACAAAAAGAATGGATTTTGCATTAGTGAATATGGAGCGGGGCGGGGAGACAGACAACAAAACAAAACATATTAACAAAATAAAATCAATAGAATAGATATGTACAATAAAATAAATAGAGTAATAAATATGTACAAACATATATACATATATGCAGATCTACCCCAGCGCTTGGCACAGAGTCAGCACTTCACCAGGACCGCAATTTTCATTAATTCCCACTATTATCCCGTTAGGAGAATTTCCCGCGAAGGCCAGATCCCAAGCGCTCTTCTAAAGAAGACGACGACGATGCTAAATAATCACGGGGTTTGTTCAGCGCTCACTCTGTGCCAAGCACCGGGGCCGACAGGGAGCAATCGGGACGGGGATACAGACAACAAAACAAAACATATTAACAGAATAAAATCAATAGAATAGATATGTACAATAAAATAAATAGAGTAATAAATATGTACATACATATATACAGATCTACCCCAGCGCTTGGCACAGAGTCAGCGCTTCCCCAGGACCGCAATTTTCATTAATTCCCAGTATTCTCCCGTTCGGAGAATTTCCCGCGAAGGCCAGATCCCAAGCACTCTTCCAAAGAAGACGACGGCGATGCTAAATAATCACGGGGCTTGTTCAGCGCTCACTCTGTGCCAAGCACCGGGGCCGACAGGGAGCGAGCGGGGCGGGGAGACAGACAACAAAACAAAACATATCAACAGAATAAAATCAATAGAATAGTAAGTATGTACAAGCTAAATAAATAGACGCGGTCCCCGTCCCACCTGGGGCTCACGGTCGTCATCCCCGTTTCCCAGCTGAGGGCATAGAATAACATAAGATAACGTAAAATAATATTACAGCCCATAGAATAACAATAATAATAATGTAATAATAATAATGGTATTAGCTATAGCTTCCCGTCTCGCCCGTCCATTTCCTCACTGAAGGTCCGGCTTCGACGGGGCACCGGACTCTGTGAAAAGCAGAGGGCCCGGGGAGCCGCTGGGCAAAGGATGACCCTTCCGATCCTGTCGTCATCGTTGGCTCGAGTCTCCTCCCTCGAAAGAAATCCTTTCCGTCCTTAATCCCGGTGTCCGGAATAGCGCGCGGAAGGGTGTCATTTAGGGGACTGTATTTAGTTGCTCTCGTGGGCCGCGTCTTCTTCCCGGCGCCGGGGAAGCGGCCGCCGCTAGCTCTGTGGGACGGGTTGGGTTTCGACGCGTCAGCGGGGACCATCCGGCCGCATCCGTAATCCGTTTTCCGCTCCAGCGATGTCGGTCTCCCCCTCCGGACCGGAAGCTCGCGCTCGGCACCCGGCGCTTAATGAGTCGGATTGACGGCCGAGAATTTCCTTTCACGGTCCCGCGGCCCCGGACGCGGGGGAAGCGCCGTTGGTTCGTTCCTTCGGTAGTATTTATTGAGCTCTTACTGTGTGCGGAGCACTGTCTCTGGGTCGGCTGGAGTTGCCACCCCATGTTGTTGCCAATTTGTACTTCCCAAGCGCTTAGTACAGTGCTCTGCACATAGTAAGCGCTCAATAAATGCGATTGATGATGATGATGATCATATTGTACATATTTATTACTCTATTCATTTATTTATTCTACTTGTACATATCTATTCTATTTATTTTATTTTGTTAGTATGTTTGGTTTTGTTCTCTGTCTCCCCCTTTTAGACTGTGAGTCCACTGTTGGGTAGGGACTGTCTCTATATGTTGCCAATTTGTACTTCCCAAGCGCTTAGTACAGTGCTCTGCACATAGTAAGCGCTCAATAAATACGATTGATGATGATGATGATGATGATATTGGTAAAGAAATCAGATATCTAGCCTCTGAATACTCAAACTATAGAACAGTCATTTCTTGATTCCATGACAATGATGGCAGAAATCTACAGATAATTCAAAGTGCTTTATTTTGTCCAAAGGTTTAGTTCACTTATCATTCTCTCCAGAACTGCTAACAATTAGGAAAATAAAATATATTTTTTACTTCCTCTCTAGGCTCCTGCCCAAATGGCTGAAATACTGGAGAAAATAGAGGAAAGAACAAGGAACAAATCTATTAATCAAAGATTGGCTTTATCTGAAGTTAATAATATCACCAACCATAGAGTCCTTCCCTTTCTTAATCTCTGCTTCTAATTTCCATAGGTACATCCCTCGTGTATCATTTCAACACACATAACATTGAATCCGAGAATGATTCTTGGCAGAGTGAACACTGCCAATTGTATCTAGCTGCTTGGAGGAAGAAAACAGGTAAGAGGACTCTTTTTATCCAGCTGTTTAAAATCTTCCATCTCCTTCATTTTATTTTATAATCTCAGAAGTTAATCTATGTTATTATCTATGGGCATCCCCTGCAGATTTCCAGTAGACCTACTTTCAGAGGTAAAGCCTTTAGCAATTTTGACTTCTTCATCATCAGTGGTATTCATTGAGTGCTTACTATATACTGTACTGATTACTTGAGAGAGTAAAATAAAACAGAGTAGGCAGACACGTTCCTTGCCCAAAGTGAGTTTACAGTCTAGAGGTGGAGACAGAGATTAATATAAAAAGTATAATATAATTAATAATGCCTTTGCCCCTAAAAGACACCTAAACGATGTTTAAACAGCACAATTAGTCACTGTGTTTAAGTAGTGTTATTATTCAAATACCTGATTAACCACACTTCCCCATATTCCTCTTTCAGAACTGTGGAAGTTAGAATTGAATTGTGGCAGTTGAATTGGTGGTCGAATGTGTAATAACTCCAGTCACCATCACTTTAAATCATCCGGGCCCTAGAGCAAAGATGCAAAAAGACTCTTTTTTTGTTCTGGGAAATATTCACTCCATTCCAGCCCACTCCAGCAGAAGCTTACTGTGCCATCTCTCCACAGATATCCAAACACCCCTTTCATTCATTCAGGGAGAATATTTGATCTTCTATTGCAATCTTCCCTCTCTAGTCAGTAGGGTGAATCCAGAATTCCTCTCTTCAGGAGGCAGGATCCCAATATGGTTTATTCGAGTGTGGTTCTTGGTCTCTGCTTAAACTCACTCCACTCTTCCAAAAGCCCCAACATCACCTTGCTGGGGATAGCTGATGAAGAAGACTTAAAACACAGATAAATAAATGTCCTCTCTGCCCCCACATTAAATTGCTAATAATTACTAAATATCCTATCTCTGTGTGAGTGCATGCATAGGAACCACTATATACATGTGTGCGTTTACAAGGAAGGATTTTCATTTCCTCAACTCCTTTCTTTTAGAACTATATTAATGGCTCCAGATCGGCCTGGTGGAAATTCCTTGTTTTACGGAACTCCATGGGAAATAAGTGTTGTGGGTGACATCCAACACTCCCAGAGTAGCACAACTGGCTATGTGGATTGGGTAATCGTATTCCGTGATGGACAGGAACAATGGTAACTTGGTGACTGAATTCATCCTTGTGGGTTTCAGACACCACCTGTAATTGATGATCCCTCTCTTCCTGGTTTTTTAACTGATCTACGAGACTACTATGTTGGGGAATCTTGGGATGATTGGGTTAATCCAAATGGACTCCCACTTGCACCTGACCATGTACTTTTTCCTTTCTGGCTTGTCCTCCCTCGACACATGTTACTCCTCGTCTATCACCCTCAAAGCCCTGGTAAACTTGGTAAATGGGGGAAAGCCATTTCTGTAGCTGGATGGGCTGCGCAGCTCTTCTTTTTCTCTGGATTTGCCAGCACAGAAACTATTCTCCTGTCAGCCATGCTGTATGACCATTATGTGGCCATCTGTAACCCTCTGTTTTATGAGACTGTCATCTCCCAGAGATTCTGTGTGGGCCTGGTGGCTGGTTCCTACTTGGCTGGATTTGCAAATGCTACCCTACTCGCCAGTTGCACTTTCCAGTTGGCTTTCTGCCACTCCAACTTGATCCACCACTACTTAATAATAATAATAATGCTGGTATTTGTTAAGCACTTACTATTTCCAAAGCAAGCACTGTTCTAATCGCTGGGGAGGTTACAAGGTGATCAGGTTGTCCCACTGGGGGCTCACAGTTTTAATCCCCATTTTACAGATGAGGCACAGAGGAGTTAAGTGACTTGCCCAAAGTCATACAGCTGACAGTTGGTGGAGCCGGAATTTGAACCCATGACCCCTGACTCCAAAGCCCGTGCTCTTTCCACTGAGCCATGCTGCTTCTACTTCTGCAATGTTCTCCCCATTCTGCAGCTTTCTTGATCTGATACCATTATCAATGAAATCCTGCTCTCTACTGGGGCAGGTTTGATCCAAATAAGCACAGTGATAATGCTCCTATCCTCGTACCTGTACATTCTGATTGCCATCCTGAAGATCCTGTCTCCTGAGGGGAGACACAAAGTCTTCTACACCTGCAGTTCCCACCTAATAGCTGTGGTGATATTTTATGGCACCACGTTTTTCATCTATTTAAGGCACGACTCAAGTTCATCTCTGGATGAACAGATCCCCGTTGATTTTTTACACACATTTGTGATCCCCATGCTGAACCCTCTAATCTACAGCCTGAAGAATCTGGAGGTGAAAGATGCCCTCAGAAATGTAATGGAAGGAAGAGTAACCTGTAGGAGACCTTGTAATTCAATGTAATTTCCATAGAGCAACATGGAAAATGTAAAGTTTAATTTTCCTTCATCTTGTAAAATACAGAAAAAAAATAAATATTAAGAATAATTGTATTTGTTAAATGCTTTCTATGTGCCAAGCACTATACTAAGTGCTTGGGTGGTTACGAGCAAATCAGGTTGGACACAATCCATGTCCCATATGGGGCTCACAGTCTCAATTCTCATTTTGCAGATGAGGTAACTGAGGACCAAAGGGGGGAAGTGATTTGTGCAAGGTCACACAGCAGACGAGGCAGAGCTGGTATTAGAACCCATGACTTTCTGACTCCCAGGCCCATGCTCTATCCACTATATCTATGAGTCAGAGGAGATGAGTCCTAATCACGGCTCTGCCACTGCTGGGTGACATTGGGCAAGTCACTTCACTTCTCTGCACCTCAGTTACCTCATCTTCAAAATGGGAATTAAGACTGTGAGCACTGTGGGGGATATTAACTGTAACCAAACTGATTAGTTTGTATCTATGCCAGTGCTTAGAACATAGTAAGCACTTAACAAATACAATTAAAAATCAAGGTGATAGCTAGTTTGATGATTAAAGAAATAATTTAATTAACTCTTTGAAGTATTTTGCACAGTGGACCTGAAACTGCCCATGTATGCCTTGATTTCACCCTTTGAGGTCAACTGAATTTATTTATATCTTCCCCAGAGTTTAGTATAGTGCTTGCACATAGTAAGCACTTAACAAATACTGTAAATATGTATGTGTGTGTTTGTGTGTCTGTGTATTTTATGACATTATTTTAGTGCTTACTATGTGAGAAGCAGCATGGCAGAGTGGTTAGAGCACAGACCCGGGAGTCAGAAGGTCATGGGTTCTAATCCCAGCTCTGCCACACATCTGCTGTGTGACCTTGGGCAAGTCACTTCACTTCTCTCTGCCTCGGTTCCCTCATCTGTAAAATGGAGATTGAGACTGTGAACCCAAAATGGGACAGGGACTGTGTCCAACTCAATTTCCTTGTATTCACCCCAGTGCTTAAAACAGTGCCTTGCACATAGTAAGCACTTAACAAATTCCATCATCATCATCATCATCATTGTGTGACAGTCACTGCAGTAAGTGCTGGGGTAGATACAAGCTAATCAGTTTGGGCACAGTACTTGTTCTACATGGGGCTCACTGTCCTTAATCCCCAATTTGCAGATGAGGTAACTGAGGTACAGAGAAGGACAGTGATTTGCATGAGATCACACAGCAGACAAGTGGTGGAGCTGGGATTAGAACACAGTTTCTTCTTACACCTAAATTTAGGCTCGATCTGCTAGAGAGGGAGTTCCAGGCCAGAGACAGGACATGGGAGAGTGTTCAGCAGTGAGATAGATGAGATCAAGTTACAGTGAGTAGTTTGGCAATAGAAGAGATTTACAGTCTAACGGGCAGGGAGAACAGGTATTTAATCTCATTTTATAGATGAAGAAACTTAGGCATGGCGAAGTTGAGTTGTCCAGAGTCACACAGTATATAAGTGGCAGAACTAGATTCAGAACCTGGGTCTCTTGACTCTCAGTTCTTTGAACTTTCCACTACGAAATGTAATTTCACCAAATTAATATAAGGTGCTGTGCTAATGTAGATGCAACGCAGATGCACTCATAAATAATAGGTAGTGTATATTCACCATAAGCCACTCTTTTTAAGAAACTAACCTCCTTATCCAAGGTCAATTGATAAATCAATGATTATTAAGCACTTACTTTGTGTAGAGGAGTGTACTAAGCTCTTGGGAAATTCTAACACAATAAAGTTGGTAGACATGATCCCTGCCCACAAGTAACTTACAATCTATACAGGGAAACAGACTTTAAAATGAATTGCAGATGGATTTGTACATAAGTGCTGTGGGGCTTGGGAAAGGGTGACTCTGAAAGTGCTTAATGAGTACAAATCCAAGTGAATAGGTAATATAGAAGGGAGGGCTTAGACAGGGAATGAAAGGTCTCTTGGGGAAGATATTAGTTTATTAAGCCTTTAAAGAGGAAGAGAGTTATGGCCCATCAGATATGAGGGAGGAAGGAGTTCCAGGCCAGAGAGAGGATAGGGCAAGAGTTCAGCAGGTGTCAATACCGTCAGAATAAATAGAATTACAGCTATATACACATCATTAATAAAATGAATAGAGCAGTAAATATGTACAAATAAAACAAATAGAGTAATAAATATGTACTGACGGAAATTGCTGTTTAAAAATGCTAACTTTGGCTGTAATAGTGGAAAAAATACATTGACTTCAAATTTGGGGTTATGAAAGCGAGCAGTAAGAACGAGCACATTAATAATCCTTACTGTTATTCAGTTTTCAAAATTCCAATATCTTCTGCCCAAATAACTTTTTAGTGGTGATTTTAATGTGTAAAACGTTAGGAATATAAAATTATAGATATAATATTCCAATTATTTATTTATAATCATAATAATCAAAAATATTTATTGAGCCCTTGAGTGTTTATGTGTCAAACACTGTTCTAAGTACTGGGATAGATATAGGATTATTAGGTTCAACACAGTTCCTGTCCCACATGGCACTCAGTCTTAATCCCCATTTTACAGATGAAGTAACTGAGGCACAGAGAAGTTATTTGACTGAGGTCCCCAGCAGACAAGTGGCAGAGCCAGGATTAGAACCAAGGTTCCTTTGACACCCAAGTCCATGATCTATCCACTAGGCCATGTTGATTAGTAGTAATAGTGGTACTAGAGAAGCAGCATTGCTCAATGGAAAGAGCAGGGGCTTTGGAGTCAGAGGTCATGGGTTCAATTCCCAGCTCTGGTGATTGTCAGCTGTGTGACTTTGGGCAAGTCATTTAACTTCTCTGTGCCTCAGTTATTTGTAAAATGGGGATTAAGAATGTGAGCCCCCCGTGGGACAACGTTATCACCTTATAACCTCCCCAGCGCTTAGAACAGTGCTTTGCACATAGTAAGCGCTTAATAAATGTCATCATTAGTAGTATTAGTATTATTAGTAGTAGTAGTAGCATTAGACCCAGGGGAAACAATTGAATGACACTTGATGCAATGCACTGAAGAATTAGGCATTTGGGAAGTTCAGAATAAAGAAGCCATGGCTTAGTGGCAAGAGCACGGGCCTGGGAGTCAGAGGACATGGGTTCTAATCCTAGCTCCACCACTTTGCTGTGTGACCTTGGGCAAGACACTTAACTTCTCTGTGCCTCAGTCATCTCATCTGTAAAATGGGGATTAAGACTGTGAGCCCAACGTGGGACAACCTGATCATCTTGTATCTACCTCAGAGCTTAGAACAGTGCTTGGCACATGGTAAGCACTTAACAAATACCATTATTATTATTATTATTGTTGTTATTATTATTATTATTATTATTTGGCACATTACTTGCCAATACAAGCTTATCTTCTAACTGAGGACGAAATATATAAAAATAGTTACAACTATTGTGATCAGAATATGTAATTGAGTACACAAATATGCTGGGATAGGCATAAATCCATTGAATTAAAAATGCAGGCTCAGAAATACAACAAAATAGCTGACAAAGCACCCTAACCCTATCCCTAGCATTTTTGGGAAAATGAGCTTGCTGAACCTGGGAACATAATCAAATGGAGCTCAGCTAGTACAGCCCTGTGAAAGTACAGCTGGAATCATTACTCAGGTCATGCAGTCAGCCAGTCAATTGTATTTAGTGAGCTCTTACTGTGTGCAGAGCATAGTGCTAAGTGCTCGTGAGAATACAATACAACAATAAACAGATACATTCCCTGCTCACAATTACCCTACAGTCTAGAGGACACTGTCAGTGTTCTTTATTTTCCAACATAAATCCTTCTGGGATGCTCATTAAATAACAGGACCTAGAGAAGAATGGGATTTAGGAATTCAGAATTTTGCTGGCTTTCCAGCACATGGCCTGTGAGCCCAGCCATTTATTCTAGACTGTAAGCTTCTTGTAGACTGGAATGTAGCAGTTTATTATTGTACTCTCCCAAGCGCTTAGGCCAGTGCTCTGCAGACATTCAGCACTCAGTAAATAAAATTGAATGAGTGAATGAATGAATGGTAGGAGACAGTTAGAGATGCCTTGGAGCATTAAACACAATCAGCATTGAATTACTGTTTTATTGTGCTCTGCCAGACACTTAGTACAGTTCCCTGCACACACTGGACCTTTGATCAACAGACTTTGTTAATCATTCAGAGAGAAGATTGAAGATTGAAGAGAAAAATGTCCAGGAGGAACCAAACCATGGTGACTGAGTTCATCCTTCTGGGATTTACAGATCATCTGGACTTGCAGATTCTGCTCATTGTGATATTTCTAGTAATTTATCTCATCACCCTGATAGGGAACCTTGGGATGATGGGGCTAATCAAGATCAGCTCTCGACTCCACACTCCTATGTACTTTTTATTCAGTCACCTCTATTTTGATGATGTCTGTTATGCCTCCTCTATCACACCCAAGATACTGGCAAACATCTTGGTGAAGGAAAAAAACATTTCCTTTACTGGTTTCTTCACCCAGATGTATTTCTCCAGTGCTTTGGCAACTACGTAATGTTTCCTGTTGGCGGCCATGGCCTTGGATCATTTTGTAGCCATCTGCAATCCACTGCTCTACACATTCATCATATCTAACAGAGTCTGCAGTGAGCTGGCTGTTGCAGTGTATATTTATGGTTTCCTCAATTTCACTGATACAGACCACTATGACTTTGCAAGCCTCATTCTGTGACCTCAGAGTCATTAATCACTTCTACTGCATTTCTGCTATCTCTTTCCCCCTCTGACATTCATTTTAAAGAGAAACAGACCTTCATTATTTCCACATTGAATCTTGTCAGCACTCTGCTGGTCGTCTTTCTCTCGTACTGTTGCATTTTCGTTATGGTCCTGAAATTCCCTTCAAGAAAGGAAAAGTGAAAGACTTTTTCTACCTGTGTAACTTACTTGATCGTCATTGCTTTGTTTTATTGGGCCCTCTTCTCTGTGTACTTTCAACAGCCATATACAAATCATGTCTTGCCTTATGACAAAGCAGCCTCTGTGTTTTATAGTCTCATCGTTCCCATGAAGGATACTTGAGAAAAGTGACAGAGAGGAGAGTTTTGGGGTGAATTAACGTTACCAGCAGCAATATTATAAATCAATACACATATTGTTTTAATTTTCCATGAAATTACTGGTTATTAAAATTGTATCAATGAAAGTTTACATTTTAAAATTAAATGCACTGGGATGACATTCTTTGCAAAACTTCGGGTTAAGTAAAAGTTGCACTGTGGTACTCACCCTCTGTCCAACACCATACCTTTGTGTGTACAACTTTTTTCCAACACTGCATTGCACTGGTTTCTGTCAGGCACATGTTGTCAGAAGAATGTTATCAAACTTTTCTGTCACATTCTAGCTAAAATGCCGTGTAAAAACATGCACCAGAGAAGAACATGTACATTGCATATGTGAATGCATCTAGTGTGGATTCATTTTCTGATTGTGACAGAGTAAACTCTATGCCAGTCATGAACCTCTTTGGTTGTACTTGAAGCTTTCTGGGTGAAGCTTAAGGCTCTGCAGAGTTACTGGATCTTAAGCCCCACACCCAACCTATATTCCAAGACTATTCAATCAATCACTTGTATGTACTGTCTTTTAATGATAACTAAAACATAATAATTGTGCTACTTGTTAAGCACTTGTGTGCCTAGCACTGTACTAAGTGCTGGAGTAAAGACAAGACAATCAAGTTGAACATAGACCCTGTCCTACATGGGGCTCATAATCTAAGAGGGGGAATGGGAATTGAATCCCCATTTTACAGATGAAGCAACTGAGGCCCAGAGAAGTGCCCAAGATCACAACCTGACAAGTGCTTGAGTTGGGATTGGAACACAGGTCCTCTGCCTACCAGTTCTGGGGTCTTTCCACTAGGCTTGCTGCTTCTCGATCATTTCAGAACTCATACTTATACCTTTCATCAGCAAGGAATTTATTTTCACAAAACCACATTAGGCTGTAAAACCTCCACAAGTACATATAAATTTACTGTTTCATCTTCCCAGATGAAACTGTAGATTGGTGTCGATGAATACTCTGACTCAAGCTCTCATCTTTGAGGGGTTTTATAAAGTGGAAAAACAACATGTACTACATAAAAGCCCTTTGGTTTCTCCACAAAAGGAGTTAGCAATAGACTGTGAGAGGCAAATAATTGTGACATGAAATACTTTCTCCATAGGCTCATGTCAGGGACGAAACTGTTTTCTCCTACTGGTTTTCAGTTTCTGTTAATAAAGTCCCTTCACTAAGCAGAACCTTGACCTAAAGATTCAATTCATGTAAGAAACTCAGAGGTTCTGCTGATCAAAATTTGTGCCCAAATTAAAGAAACATTGGTTAAGGGCAACCTTAGTGAGTTAGGAGCATTGCCAATATGTAAGCAGATGTTCCGTAGTTCACTTTCAAAAGCACCCTTTCATATCTATGAGGATTATGGACTTTTCCCTAGGTCCAATAAGGGAATGAGGGAAGCAGCAGTGTTGCCTAGTGTATAGAGCATAACCTAGAAGTCAGAATAACTTGGGTTCTACCCCGTCTTCTCCAGTTGTCTGCTGCATAACCATGGGCTAATCACTTAGCTTCTCTGTGCCTCAGTTACCTAATCTTTGAAATAGAGATTAAGACTGTGAGTCCAAGTGGGATACGGACTGTGTCCAACCTGAATAGCTTGTATCTATCTCGGCATAGTAAGCACTAAACAAATACCACAAAAAAGGTATTTGGGGGAATTTCCTTGAGACTAATAACAATAATAATAATAATAATAATAATAATAATAATAATAATAATGGCATTTATTAAGCGCTTACTATGTGCAAAGCACTGTTCCAAGCGCTGAGGTAGATACAGGGTCATCAGGTTATCCCACGTGGGTCTCACAGTCTCAACCCCCATTTTACAGATGAGGTAACTGAGGCACAGAGAAGTAAAGTGACTTGCCCAAAATCACACAGCTGACAAGTGGCGGGGCCGGGATTTGAACACATGACCCCCGACTCCAAAGTCCATAATCTTTCCACTGAGCCACGCTGCTTCTCTAATATTTTATTTATGATGAAAGGAAATATTTGCTTTGGGTGGAATCTGAGTACTGTGAGTGAGTTAAGAGCCACTTTTAGTCTTTGGTTTCTGGATACAAGCAAATTATCAAAATCATTCAAATATTTGGGGGTACTTTAGCCTCAATTATCTGGAAATTTCAACTCCAATACATAACATTTTTCTGAAAAGAACCCATATCTGAGACCAAAGGAGTCGGGAGACTTGAATTATTAGCTAATACAGATTCAGCAATTTCCTATAATAGTTACAGTTTACAGTTGATGAATGAAATTTTTATTAAAAGTTTATATATATATAAACTGTATCAACTGTAAACTGGAACTATTTATATATATATATATATATATATAACTATATATATAACTATTTATATAACTATTGAGAGAGAGAGAGAGAGAGAGAGAGAGAGAGAGAGAGAGAGAGAGAGAGAGAGAGAGAGAGAGAGAGAGGAGGGGGGAACTTAATAACATCAGGCCTGTAAACTTTGCTTAGAGAAAGACAACCCTGAGAGAAAGACAACACATTTAGAATGTTATATATTGAACTAAGGTGAATCAGTGAAATAGAAGGACAGGTGGAATGTTACAATCACGCATTCCAAATTATAGTTTCTATGAGGAGAGAGTCATCTAAATATAGATTTCTCCCTACACTGCTGAGGCTGATATCTATTTTCCATCCTTTATCAAGGGCTCTGAGCTGATTTTTAAACTTATGCTATTCTTATAGTTTAAATTGTTAAATGTGCAAGAGTGGGAGAAAGATAATTTATATTGCTTTCACACTCCCATCTGGGGTTTTAATCTTGAATAGCTGAGTCCTTCTTTTCCTGATTGTAAATGAGAGCTATGATCACATAATTTGCCTCTGTTCCTATAAAGACATGCTTTATTCCATCCACATTCAAGGGACATCCAGAGCTCACTGGAGGGGTGCAATAGTTTGGTTTCATGCTTCCACAGCCAGTTTAGGATCCTTCACCTTCATTTCCTCATTTCATACAAGTACTTGCATGAAAACATGAACCAAGAATATTGATATCTGATAGTGAAAAACATCATATCCTGATGTAGTATTACATACCGAGGTGTTTTCAAGGATGTTAATTCCCAAGGATTTTTAAACTCAGTGCAAAAGATCCTTACAAACTCTGAATATAGCACACCACCAACCCTGAATAAACCATTCCCTTGGTACAAAGTAAACTCCAAAATAACACAGGATAACAGACTCATTTTTTTTCATTATAAAAACTTAAAGGTTTTCTGGTGCCTAATAGAGAAATATAGCTTTCCAATGAGCAAAGGAGCTGTACATTTTGCTCACTGGAATTAAACCAAAGTGACTGCATTACATCTAGTTTTCTAATGCCATATCTCCTTTTGTTGGATGATTGGTAAGTCACATAGATTTTAATGGCTGTTGCTACTTGTTGCCTGTAGAGCAAAGATGGATCATTTACTAATTTTTGCTTTGGTTAGACATGTATTTACTTTAAAGACTTCCCAAGGACGTAGTTAACTGAATGCAATTAATTTAACATTAGCTTAAAGCAGTGAGGATATGCTAAAATGTAAGACTTATAAAATGAAGCAGGGGCCTGGGAGGCAGAAGGTAGTGAGTTTTAATCCTGGCTCCGGCACTTGTCTGATGTGTGACCTTGGGCAGGGCACTTCAGTTCTCTGTGCTTCAGTTCCCTCATCTGTAAAATGGGGATTGAGACTGTGAGCCCCATGTGGGACAGGGATTCAACCTGTTTTATGCTTGGATCTACCCCAGCGCTTAGTATACTGCCTGGTACACAGTTAACACTTAACAAATAGCACAATTATTAAATGAGAAGACCCTGGGACTTCGTCAATATTTACTGTCACTCTCCAAAATGAGACAAGATCTATAATTTAAGTGCCTGTTTTCCCCAATATACTGCAAACTCCTTGAGAGTAGGGGTGATGTCTGTTAATTATGTTATACTCCCTGCACATTTTGTATAGTACCCTGTATATAGTAGGTGCTCAATAAATGCTATTAATTGATTGATTGATTGGTTTGTGAATCTGTTTAGGCAGACTACCTGCTGCAAAGACATATGATAACATCATTCTGACCTTCACAAACAGGAACAGTATTTTTGTTCTGCTATCTCTGACTAAAGCTTTGTGTAAAAGGGGGAAATCAATGAATACAGAGTAGAAAGAAAATAAGGACCCAGGGCCAAAGCAAACTGTAGTATGACAATGGATATTCCAGCAAACTCAAACTCTCCTCTTATTTTCCTTTCTAGGAGAAACCATGAGCTCCAAAAAAACTGGAGTGATAAAAGGGAGATAAATTAAATCCAATTAAAAAGTGTAGTTCTGTGGTTCGCAGAACAATACTCGTCACCCAGTGATGATATACTTGTAAAAAAATTAAGCAATTGATTATATTTAGAAAAGCAAATATATGTATATATTTTCTGGTCTTAAAACCTTAAGGATATTGACACTGATATTTAGTGATTACATTAAATGCTAAGATTATGTCAGGACCTCTTTCAGTATGTTGTCAGACCATCCTGTTGTATATGAGGATTGAAAATACACAGTAATTATGTCTTTCTGTTTCTCCCCTTAGATTTCAAGAGTAGGGATGATGTCTTTCGTTTGTATGATACTCACCCTATCACTTAAAATAGCGGTCTCCATCCAGGAGGGATTCAATAAATACTACTGAAAGAATGTCATCAGTGGTGACCTATAATCCTCAGGAGTTCAATTACAATCAACCAGGAATGGTATTCATTCAGCTCTTACTTACTTGAGCTCTTGGGAAAGTACAATAGCGTTAGTAGATACAATCCCTACCCACAAGAAGCTTATAGTCTAATAAGCGAAGCAGACCTTTAAACATTTAATGGTTGAGGTAGCCACTGAGTATAAGGATATGTACATAAATGCTATGAGGGTGGGGATGTAGGCTGGGATTAAGTGTATGGCAGAGACAGTAGAAAGGAAAAATAGGGTGGTGGTATGCGAGTTTAGCCTAGGAAGGTTCCTGGAGATGTGATTTTAGTAGGGCATTAAAGATGGAGAAAGTGGTAAACTGTCAGATATGGATCGGGAAGAAGCTCCATGCAGGAGGGAGGGCATGAGTAAGGGGTTCGTGTTGTGCTGAGGTGAGAGTGAGGGATGATGAATAAGTGAGTAGTAAGTAAAGAAGCAGCGGTCCTAGAGGATAGAGAACATGCCTGGGAGTCAGAAGGACCTGGCTTCTAATCCCGGTCAGCCACTTGTCGGCTCTGTGAACTTGGGCAAGTCGCTTTATTTCTCTGTGCCTCAGTTATCTCATCTGAAAAATTGGGATTAAGACATTGAGCCTTATGTGGGACAGGGACTGTGCCCAATTCAATTCCCTTGAATATACCTCAGTGCTTAGTACAGTGCTTGTCATGTAGTAAACTCATAATAAATACTACCATTATTATTATTATGTCCTTGCTGAGGCAGTGAGAAAGCAATTATCTCATCTTGATGAATATGTTATCGTATGTTTTTGTTCTTATTACACTAAAGGAACATTTCAAAACAAAATGGCCAGAGGAAATTATTCCACCATGATGGAATTTGTCCTCATGGGATACTCGGATCATCCAGAACTTCAGCTGCTGCTCTTCGTGATGTTTTTAGTTATTTTTCTCATCATTTTCGTAGGAAATCTGATGATGGTTCTTTTAATTCAGGTCAGCTCCCAACTTCACACTCCTATGTACTATTCCCTCAGCCACCTGACATTCACTGATCTCTGCTACTCTTCCTCTATAGCTCCCAAGATGCTGTAAGACATTTTAAGGAAGAAAAAAACTTATTTCCTTGGCTGGATGTTTTCTCCAGATGTATTTCTCAAGTGCTTTCTCCACTACAGAGTGTTTCCTATTGGCTACCATGGCCTATGGCCGCTACATGGTCATCTGTAAATCCCTGATTTACATGGCTTTTATGACCAAGAGGTTTTGTAAAGAGCTGGTGATTGAAGTTTACACCTATGGATTCCTGTACTCTGTGATCCAGACTGTCCTGACTTTCCAGCTCTCCTTCTGTGATTCCAACATCATTTATCATTTCTACTGTGCTGATCCACCACTTCTGGCCCTCTCCTGTTCTGATACTCTTGCAAAGAAGAATCAGCTTTTGATTTTCTCTTCCTTAAATCTCTCCAGTTCTATTTTGACCATCCTCATCTCTCCTATGTTTGCATCGTGGTTTCCATCCTGAATATTCCTTCTTTTAAAGAAAGGTGCAAAGCTTTCTCCACCTGTGCCTCTCACCTCAAAGTAGTCTGACAGCCTAGGATAGGGGATTTCTGGAAGTACTATTAGGAGGTTTCTGTGTTTTACAGTCTTGTCATCCCTATGCTTAACCCTCTATTCTATAGCCTGAGGAACACGGAAGTGAAGGCTACACTGACAAAGTTTCTAGATGGGAGAGTGTCACAATGAATATATTTGGTTAATAAAATAGTGTTAACCTAGGAATACTTTATCTTAATAGTTAGAAGCACGTGGCTTAGTGAAAAGAGCATGAGCTTAGGAGTCAGAGGATGTGGTTTCTTATCCTGGTTCTGCCACTTGCCTGCTGTGTGATCTTGGACAAGCCATTTAACTTCTCTGTGTCTCAGTTACCTCATCTGTAAAATGGGAATTAAGACTGTCAGCACCACGTGGGACAACCTGATTACCCTGTATCTACCCCAGAGTTTAGAGCAGTGCTTAGCACATAGTAAGTGCTTAACAAATACCATAATCATTATTATTATTATTAATCTTTAAGAGACATCAAGAGCTAGGAAACTACAGCAAGAAGTACATGATTTCTGATTTCCCTAACATATCCACCATTTCTAGACCAGCACTTTACATGGTGTTTGACAATTAATAAACATTTAATAAGCCTCTCCCAATTAAGTTCTCTTTCCCCTGGATCATTTTCCCTTCTGCATCATCTATGCACTTGGATCTGTGACCTTTGACATTTGATATTCGCTCCATCCTCAAACGCACAGCACTTTTGTACATATCTTTGTTATATATTTTTATATTAATGTCTGTTTCCCTCTCTAAACTGTAAGCCCACTGTGGGCAGGGCATGCCCGCCAATTCCATTGTACTGGACTCTCCCAAGTACAGTGTTCTGCACATAGTATGTATTCATTAAATACAACTGATGAATAAGGAACATAATTATTAAAATCTTTTGGGATCTATATGCAAAGGGAGATGAGGAGAGAGAAATATTAACAAGTAGTTAGTCTGGAAATGCATGGTCAACAGTCATGTACAATTGCAACTGTCCCACAAACATGACTATACAGGGATTGAAAAACAATGCATAATACAAATGTTTAGAACATTGACAGGACAGAACAAATTTCCTTTGAACGCCAAATCCTGAAAGAAATGCTTTTAAATAGTGGAAACATTTCTGACTCATCTTCAAAGAAACAAATGTAGTCTTTAAATGCATCTACAAAATGTCCATATTCTTGTAGTCTTCAACTTAACAGATTAATATTTTCCATTATATGTTACTGTGAAAAATAAACATTTTCATAGACATTTTCATCTAATTAGCATTATGCTAAGAAAATGTATTTCCTTATTCTATGGGACTTTAAACACCATTTTCAGGATCTCCTGTAGTACTTTATCTCCTACAGGACTATCTCCATTGAATGCTATTATGGCAGTCCAGAACTCTCAAGTTATACTATAGTTCAAAGAATAAATGACTGAAATGGGATCTTGTCTACATCTGAGTTTAATCTAATTATATCACAGAGTCTCCAGAGGAATATATCAAAGCAATATTTTGCCTACTCCCTTTTATCTCCTCACCCAGCTTCTCTAACTTGCCTCCCTTTTCCCAGGAAAATCATTATGACCTAGTGCTTAGAGTATGGACCTGGAAGTCAGAAGGACCTGGTTTCTAATCCCACCTGCCATTTGCTGCTGTGTGAACTTGGGCAAGTCACTTCACTTCTCTGTGCCTCAGTTACTTCATCTGTAAAATGTGGATTAAGACTGTGAGCCCCATGTGATTAACACTGTAAGACAATGTCCAAATGATTAGCTTGTGTCTACTCTAGTGCTTAGTACAGTGCCTGGCTCATGGCAAGTGTTGAACAAATACCATAAAAAACCAGGACAAGGGGCCACTGTTTGCCCTTACCTGCCAGTCTCACCTCCACAACATCGCCAGGATCCACCCTTTCCTCTCCATCCAAACTGCTACCTTGCTGATTCGATCTCTCATCCTATCCCGACTGGTTTACGGCATCAGCCTCCTCTCTGATCTCCCATCCTCCTGTCTCTCCACACTTCAGTCTATACTTCACTCAGCTGCCTGGATTATCTTTGTACAGAAACGTTTTGGGCATGTCACTCCCCTCCTCAAAAATCTCCAGTGGTTGCCTGTCAACCTACGAATCAAGCAAAAACTCCTCACTCTTGGCTTCAAGGCTCTCCATCACCTCGCTCCCTCCTACCTCACCTCCCTTCTCTTCTTCTACAGCCCAGCCCACACCCTCCGCTCCTCTGCCTCTAACGTCCTCACTGTGCCTCATTCTCGCCCGTTCCACCATCGACCCCTGGCCCACGTCCTTCCCCTGGCCTGGAATGCCCTCCTCCACACATCCACCAAGCTAGCTCTCTTCCTCCCTTAAAAACCCTACTGAGAGCTCACCTCCTTCAGGAGGCCTTCCCAGACTGAGCCCCCTTTTTCCTCTCCTCCTCTCTATCCCTCCTGCCCTACCTCCTTCCCCTCCCCACAGCATTTGTATATATTTGTATAGATCTATTACTCTATTTTACTTGTACATATTTACTATTCTATTCATTTTGTTAATGACGTGCATATAGCTTTAAATCTGTTTGTTCTGACGATTTTGACACTTGTCTACATGTTTTGTTATGTTGTCTGTCTCTCCTAAGCCCATTGTAAGCCCATTGTTGGGTAGGGACCGTCTCTATATGTTGCCGACCTTTACTTCCCAAGCACTTAATACAGTGCTCTGCCCATAGTAAGCGCTCAATAAATATGATTAAATGAATGAATTAATGAATTGAGCTCACTTGTGAAATTTCAGCAAATCCTTCCAACAGGTATTCCATAAATCAGATAGCAGGTGTGGTACCAATATCCCTCTGTCCACCTTATCAAGACAGGTAACCCATCAAGAATAAAGTGACGAGATCCCCTCTTCTTGAAAGGTAAAATCTGCACCCGAACCTTTAGGCAAACCTACCAAGCCAGCTAATAGTTGTTCAGCAGAAGAGAAGGAATTTGACGTAGTAGGGAGAAGTGTGGCCTAGTAAGAAAATCAAAAGCCTGGGAGTCAGAAAGACCTGGATTCAAATTCCAGCACTGCCAGTTGTCTGCTGTATGACCTTGGGCAAGTCAGTTCACTTCTCTTTCCATCAGGTTCCCCAGCTGTACAATGAGAAAAACTGTTCTCCCTCCTACTTAGACTGTGAGCCCCATATGGACAGGGACTGTGTCCGACTTAATTAACTTGTACCTACCCCAGAAATTAGAACAGTATTTGACACATAGTAAGCGTTTAACAAATGTTATTTTTAAAAAAGGAGAATAAGAAAGGACCATACAGAACATTTCCCTACCTGCTGTCCTTATTCCAGGTCTATTTCCTACCCATCTGAGGCAAGATTAGCTATTGTTGACTTTAGCCTTTATTCTTTAATTCCATATTACAAGGAGTTCTGAAGATCGCATGTATTTATTTCACATGTATTTTTATTTTATTTCTGAACCTTGTGAAATGGAGAAGTAAAAGTATAATTTCATTTAAATCAGTCCTGGAGATTAGAGCAGGGAGTCTCCGAAAGTTACTAGGAATGGGTAGGAGCAGGACATTTCTAAACATACCCTTTCCTCTACTTAATTTTGTAAGTGGAAATGGGGTTAAAGAGAGTTGGGAAGATGATAGAGATATTTTGGGAATTCAATGTTAATAATAATAATAATAATGGTATTTGTTAAGTGCTTACTACTACTACTACTACTACTACTACTACTACTACTACTAGCATATATTAAGCGCTTACTATGTGCAAAGCACTGTTCTAAGCACTGATAAATACGGTTGAATGAATAAATGTATACAAGGTCATCAGGTTCTCCCATGTGAGGCTCATAGTCTTAATCTTCATTTCACAGATGAGGTAACTGAGGCACAGAGAAGTTAAGTGCCTTGCCCAAGGTCACACAGCAGACAAGTGGCGGAGGAAGAATTAGAACCCACGTCCTCTGGCTCCCAAACCTGGGCTCTTTCCACTTAGCCATATGTGCCAAGCACTGTTCTAAGTGCTGAGGTAGATGCAAGGTAATCAGGTTGTCCCACTTAGGGCTCACAGTCTTAATCCGTATTTTACAGATGAGGGAACTGATGCACAGAGAAGTTAAATGACTTACCCAAGGTCACACAGCAGACAAGTGCCAGAGTTGATATTAGAATCCATGCCTTCTGACTCCCAAGTCCACGGTCTTTCCACTAAGCCATGCTGCTTCTCATTCCTGATGGTTTCAATTTTGACAACAAAGTAGTTGACAAGGTCATTGAGAGTGTTGGAACACTGAGACTTCAGGAGGGAATTTAACATCTGGAATAGTTGTTGGGTGCAGTGACAAAGGGAGTCATGGGGATAAGTAGTGTCAGTGATTTGAAGAGAAGGTAGAGTTATTGCAAATACGAATATGAAGTGGCCAAAGATGGATTTCTAATGAACAGTTTGTGAGCCCCTTGTGAGACTCACATCACATAGCCATGGATTTTTCCCAGCATTTCCAGGTAAGTCATCACAAGGAACTTGAATCAAAGAGAGCTGGAGGCTTCAAAGTTATGTAATCATGGGAATGTTCCAAAAGCAGGTACCTCAACTCTCCTCTCTCTCTCGTTCTCTCTCATACATACGCACATACACACACACACACACACACACACACACACACACACCACACAACGAGGGTAGCATAATAATTATTGTAGCATTTATTAATCACTTTAAGTGCTGGCATAGCTACAAGATAATCAGAACAGACAGCCTCTGTTCCAAACAAGATCCATTATCTAAGGGGAAGGCAGAACTAGCTATCTACTCCCCACTTTATAGCTGAGGTATCTAAGGAATAGAGAAGCTATGCAGCTTCCCCAAATTCACATAGCAGGCCACTGTCAGAACCGGAGGCTGAATTCATTCATTCAGTCAGTCATATTTATTGAGCGCTTACTCTTTGCAGAGCACTGTACTAAGCGCTTGGAAAGTACAAGTTGGCAACATATAGAGACGGTCCCTACCCAACAACGGGCTCACAGTCTAGAAGGGGGAGACAGACAACAAAACAAAATATATTAACAAAATAAAATAAATAGAATAGTAAATATGTACAAGTACAACAAATAGAGTAATAAATCTGTACAAACATATATACAGGTGCTGTGGGGAGGGGAAGGAGGTAGGGCGGGGGGAAGGAGAGGGAGAGATGAAGGAGGGGGTTCAGTCTGAGAAGGCCTCCTGGAGGAGGTGAGCTCTCAGTAGGGCTTTGAAGGGAGGAAGAGAGCTAGCTTGGCAGATGTGCAGAGGGAGGGCATTCCAGGCAATAGGGGGAGCGTGGGCCAGGGGTTGATGGCGGGACAAGCGAGAACGAGGCAGAGTGAGGATGTTAGCGGCAGAGGAGCAGAGGGTGCGGGCTGGGCTGTACAAGAAAGAAGGGAGGTGAGGTAGGAGGAGCCTAGGTGATGGAGAGCCTTGAAACCGAGAGTGAGGAGTTTTTGCCTGATGCGTAGGTTGCTGGTAGCCACTGGAGATTTTTGAGAAGGGGAGTAACATGTCCAGAGCATTTCTGCACAAAGATGATCTGGGCAGCAGTGTGAAGTATAGATTAAAGTGGGGAGAGACAGGAGGATGGGAGATCAGAGAGGAGGCTGATGCAGTAATCAAGTTGGGATAGGATGAGAGATTGAACCAGCACGGTAGCGGATTGGATGGAGAGGAAAGGGCAGATCTTGGCTATGTTGCGGAGGTGAGACCGGCAGTTTTTGTTGACGGATTAGATGTGAGGGGTGAACGAGAGAGCAGAGTCGAGGATGACACCAAGATTACGGGCTTGTGAGATCGAAGGATGGTAGTGCCATCAACAGTGATGGGAAAGTCAGGGAGAGGGCAGGGTTTGGGAGAGAAGATAAGGAGTTCAGTCTTGGACGTATTGAGTTTTAGATGGCGGGCAAACATCCAGATGGAATGTCTTGAAGGCAGGAGGAGACATGAGCCTGAAGGGAGGGAGAGAGAGACGGAACTGAGATGTAGATCAGTGTAGAGATGATAGTTGAAGCCGTGGGAGCAAATGAGTTCACCAAGGGAATGAGTGTAGATAGAGAACAGAAGGGGATCATGAACTGACCCTTGAGGAACCCCTACAGTAAAGGGATAGGAGGGGAGGAGGAGCCCGAAAAGAGACTGAGAATGAACGGCCAGAGAGATAAGAGGAGAACCAGGAGAGGACAGAGTCTGTGAAGCCAAGGTTGGATAGCATGTTGAGGATAAGGGGGTGGTCCACAGTGTCGAAGGCAGCTGAGAGGTCGAGGAGGATTAGGATAGAGTAGGGGCCGTTGGATTTGGCAAGCAGGAGGTCATTGGTGACCTTTATGAGGGCAGTTTCAGTGGAATCTATGGGACGGAAGCCAGATTGGAGGGGGTCGAGGAGAGAGTTGGCGTTGAGGAATTCGAGACAGCAGGTGTAGACGATTCATTCAAGGAGTTTGGAAAGGAATCGTAGGAGGGAGATAGGGCGATAACTAGAAGGGGAGGTGGGGTAAAGATGGGTTTATTTTAGGATGGGGGAGACATGGGCATGTTTGAAGGCAGAAGGGAAGGAACCAGTGGAGAATGAGAGGTTGAAGGTTGAAGTTGAGGAGGGGAGGAGGGATGGGGTGAGAGATTTCATAAGATGAGAGGGAATAGGGTCAGAGGCACAGGTGGCCGGAGTAGCACTTGAGAGGAGGGAGGAAATCTCATCTGAGGATACTGCTGGGAAGGATGGGAGAGTAGTGGAGAGGGCTGAGAGCCGGGGGGTTGGAGAAGGGGGAGGAGTGACTTTGGAGAGCTCAGAACTGATGGAGTTAATTTTACTAATGAAGGAGGAGGCCAGATCTTTGGGGATGAGGGAAGGAGGAGGGGGAGCAAGAGGGGGCCTGAGAAGGGAGTTAAATGTACTGAATGACCTGGATGATGGGCATGGGTGTCAATAAGGGAGGAGAAATAGCTTTGTCTGGCAGAGGAGAGGGCAGAGGTAAGGCAGGAAATGATAAACTTGAATTGAACGAGGCTGGCTTGGTGTTTAGACTTTTGCCAGCAGTGTTCAGCAGCTCAAGCATAAGAGCAAAGGAGGCAGACAGTGGCTGTGATCCAGGGCTGTGGGTTAGTGGTACGAGAGTGGCGAAGGGAAAGGGGAGCGAGTGAGTCGAGCTGAGTAGAGAGGTTGGAGTTGAGAGCAGTAATCTGATCATCAAGATTGGGTAGAGAGGAAACGGAGGCGAGGTGGGGTGTGAGGCCCTCAGAAAGATGGATGGAGTCGAGAAAGCGGAGGTCTCTGTGAGGTAGTAATATAGATTTACAGGGGAGACGAGTGTGAGTGAGCAGGCAGGGAAAGGGTTATGATCAGAGAGATGGATTTCCGTGTTGCTGAGGGTGGAGAAAGTGCAGTGGTAGGAGATGATGAGGTCGAGGCTGTGACCAAGTTGTTGAGTGGGCAAGGTGTGGTGGAGCAGGAGGTTGGCAGCATAAAGGAGAGACAGAAGGTGGGTGGCAGAGGAGTCATCTGGGATATCCATGTGTATGTTGAATCTCCGAGGATCAGAGTGGGCAATGAAAAGGAGAGAAGGAAGGTGAAGGAAGGAAGGAAGGAAGGTGTCAAAATCGTTAAAGAAGTTGGAGGTGGGGCTGGCAGGAGTGGTAGATGATGGCTACAAGAATCCGGAGGGTGTGGTAGAGGTGATAAATGTGGGCTTCAAAGGAAGGGAAGGAAAGGGAAGGAGGAGGAGGGATAGTGTGAAAGCAACATTGGGGGGCAATAAGGAAACCGACACCTCCTCCTTTTCGGGTGAGTCTGGGGGAGTGGGAGAAGAAGAGGCCTCCACTGGAGAGAGCAGCAGAAGAGACCGTGTCGTCCAGAGACAGCCATGTTTCAGTTAGGTCGAAGAGGAGTAGAGAGCTGGAAAGGAATAGGTCCAGGATGAAAAGGAACTTACCTGTAATGGAGCGTGGGTTCCAGAGGCCACACTTGGCAGCAGCTGTAGAGGGAGATGAGGGAGGCGGAAGGGTGCGAGGGGTGGGGAGGGTTTGGATTGGGATGAGTTGGTGGGGGCCTGGGCAGGGAGAGTGGGAAGAGGGGTGGCGATGAGAAAGGAGACCTGGGATGGGGTGGAAGCGGGGAGGGGTGGAGGTAGGGGTCTGGGAGGGAGGAGGTGAGGGTTGGCGCTGGTACAGAGTGATCCTGGGTACGGGGTGAGGGGAAGGGGTGGTGGTGGAGGAAAGGGAGAGAAAGAGCTGGGTGGGAGAGGGGAAGGAGAAGGGGAGGAATGGGAATGGCAGTTGGGAGCAATCTCTGAATCTCCTGGATCTGTCCATTTCCAGGCTCAGACTCTTCCCACTAGACTATGCTGTATTCCCAGCCAAATTCCTGAGGGAAGCTTCCTATTGGCTGAATAATCTCTGAGGCTCACTCAAACACACTGGCATTCAGCTCGCATGTTCTTTACTGAGGGCCTATGGTCCTTTACCTTTTTCCTGAGAGGACCACCTACAGGATTCTTGACTTTCCTCCAGAGCAGGGTCCCAGTAGGTCTAGTGTCTCTGGGATGGGGGCAGACCATCGTTGGGTTCTTGATGACCCCCAGCTCTTCCTTGATCCTGATGTCATGGAACAGGAGTACGTGCATCATCCAAGTATCTGAGCTAACTTCCACTCCGAGCTCTGACATTCAAATGAGGTACTGAGTTCTCTGTGCTGTCTTGCTGGACCATTTTTTTGGCATTTGTTATGTATTTATTATGTGCCAGGCACTAAACTAAGCACTGGGGTAAATACAGGATAACTCGGATGGACACACTGCATGTCCCAAATGGGAATCACAGTCTTAATCCCCATTTTGCAGATGAGGTACCTGAGGCTCAGAGAAGCCTCTTGATAAAATCCTTGAAAGCAAAAGTGAAAGCTATCACCACCCATCTCCTTATTGTTCTCTCTAAAACAGTTCAGCTTCTCCCAGGTACACAAATACATGCACCCTCAATCTATACAGCAATCTAGATAGTAGGCAGTGTGGTATAATGGTTAGAGCACAGGCCTGTGCATCAGAAGGACCTAGGTTCTAATCCTCATGCTGCCACATGTCTGTTGTGTGATCTTGGGCAAGTCACTTAACTTCACTGTGCCTCAATTCTCTCATCTATAAAGTGGAGATTAAGAGTGTGGGCAGGATTGTCTCTCTTTATTAATAAATTGTATTGTCCAAGCTCTTGGTACTGTACTCTGTACACAGTAAGCAGTCAATAAACACCACTGATTGATCAACTGATTGACAGTTCCTCTGGTGTTGTAACAAGTCCAGAAAACCATCCTGGCCCCCTGCCTGATCCTTGGAGATGCCAAAGGATCTGGTAGCTGGGAAATTTAAAGCTGAAGGGGAGAAGGGACGGAGGACCCAATATCATCACAATTACCACCACAAATGCAACCATGTACAGTTAACAGGATCTGGAAATGCACCATGTTCACAAAATCAGAAGCAGTGTTATTGAGCACTGGATTATCTTTCTACAGAAATGCTCTGGACATGTCACCCCCCTCCTCAAAAAACCTCCAGTGGTTGCCTATCATCCTTCGTATGAAACAAAAACTTATCACTATTGGCTTCAAAGCGCTCCATCACCTTGCCCCCTCCAACCTCACTTCCCTTCTCTCCTTCTCCAGTCCAGCCTGCACACTCTGCTCCTCTGCTGCTAACCTCCTCACTGTGCAAATGAGTGTTCTCACCTGTTCTGTCGTTGGCCCCTGGCCTACGTCCTACCTCTGGACTGGAATGACAACCCAAAACACGTCTAACAAACTAGCTCTCTTTCCCCCTTCAAAGTTCTACTGAAAGCTCACCTCTTCCAGGAGGCCTTCCTAGACTAATCCCCCCTTTTCCTCTGTTCTACCACCTCTCACTTGTGCATATATGGACATATTTATTATTCTATTTATTTTATTAATGAGATATATATGTATAATTCTATCTATTTTAATGCTATTGATGCCTGTCTACTTGCTTTGTTTTGTCATCTGTCTTCTCTCTTCTAGACTGTGAGCCGCTTGTTGGGTAGCAATTGTTTCTATCTGTTGTCAAATTGTACTTTCCAAGTGCTTAGTACAGTGCGCTATATACAGTAAGTGCTCAATAAATACGATTGAATGAATGAATGAGCACTAAGTCTAGGCCTTAGAAAAATTGAAAGATACATACCACTCCTCAAGTTGCTTACAATGGGGTAAGATTATGTATCCTTCCCCTTGCTTAAAACCACAGAGGGCCACTTCTCCTCTAGGCTGTAAACTCGATATGGGCAGAGAATGTGTCTGTTCATTGCTAGGTTGTACTCCCCCAAGAGCTTAGTATAGTGTCATGCACACAATAAGCACACAATAAATACGATTGAATGAAATATGCTTGAGTGAATTCACATAGTTCTGGGCTTCTCGATCGGGAGTAATAGGACTCAACATACGATTGATTATATATTGGGTTGGGAATGGGTAACTTCTTTGTTTTGAACCCCTTAAACACTTAGTACAATTCATTCATTCACTAGATTGTATTTATTGGGCGCTTAATGTGTGCAAATCACTGTACTAAGTGCTTGGTTTAGTACAATATAACAGCAAAACAGGCACATTCCTGCACATGATGAGCTCTAAGTTTAGAGGGGGAGACCGACATTAATATAAATAAATAAATAGACAAATGAATAAATTACATATATGTACAGATAGTACAATGAGTGTTTGCTCATTTAATACCCCTTCTCCTACTATTACTACCACCTGTTCAAGCACAGAATCACTCCTGTATAATCACATAGGGTGTTGCCATGTCCTCTACTCTTTCCCAGGTCACCTTTCTGAGACACATTAAGAAGTCCATTCAGGGTGAGGGGAGGAAGTGGGGCAAGGATCACTGGTAACAAGTGCCCTCTGCCTCTCCCAGCCATACTCCCAAATGTCTTTCCCTGCTAATGTGCCAAACGCTAATCACATAATGTCCTTTCACAGGCACAGGGCAGAAATTGCAAGCCCTGCCTCACCTGTTTATGGAATGTCTTCTTAGGTGTCGCTCTAAAATACTCATTTTTTCTACCACCCTCATGGCAGAATCAGGTTCAATCAATCAGTCAATCAATCGTATTTATTGAGTGCTTACTGTGTGCAGAGCACTGTATTAAGCGCTTGGGAAGTACAAGTTGGCAATATATAGAGACAGTCCCTACCCAACAGTGGGCTCACAGTCTGAAAGAGGGAGACAGAGAAGAAAACCAAACATATTAACAAAATAAAATGAATAGAATGAATATTTACAAGTAAAATAAATAAATAGAGTAATAAATATATACAAACATATATACATATATACAGGTGCTGTGGGGAAGGAAAGGAGGTAAGATGGGGCGATGGAGAGGGCGGCGAGGGGGAGAGGAAGGGAGGGGCTCAGTCTGGGAAGGCCTCCTGGAGGAGGTGAGCTCTCAGTAGGGCCTTGAAGGGAGGAAGAGAGCTAACTTGGCGGATGGGCAGAGGGAGGGCATTCCAGGCCCGGGGGATGACGTGGGCCATGGGTCGACGGCGGGACAGGCGAGAACGAGGCACGGTGGGGAGATTAGTGGCAGAGGAGCAGAGGGTGCAGGCTGGGCTGTAGAAGGAGAGAAGGGAGGTGAGGTAGGAGGGGGCGAGGTGATGGAGAGCCTTGAAGCCGAGGGTGAGGAGTTTCTGCCTGATGCACAGATTGATTAGTAGCCACTGGAGATTTTTGAGGAGGGGAGTAACATGCCCAGAGCGTTACTGGACAAAGACAATGGACTGAAGTGGGGAGAGACACGAGAATGGGAGATCAGAGAGAAGGCTGATGCAGTAGTCCAGACGGGATAGGATGAGACCTTGAACGAGCAGGGTAGTGGTTTGGATGGAGAGGAAAGGGTCGAGGTTCATTTTTCTTCATTGGACAAAGCTCCAGGAATTATAGACTATAGCACCGCTAGACTCTAAGCTCGTTGAAGGAAGGAAATGTATCTGTTTATTGTTATAATGTACTCTCTCAAACGCTTAGTACAGTGCTCTTCACACAGTAAGCATCCAAGAAATATGATAGACTGACCTACTGGCACTGCTCCTGTATACTTCACATATTGGGATCTGGTAGGCTGATACAATTAGCAACATATACAGTGCTTAAACAATGCTGAACAGAAAGCAGTAAGTGAACTGTATTTTATTAATACAGCAAAATCTCTATGACCGAGATGTAGCAAAGGCCTCACATATTTCCATTTCTAAAAATGAGAAATGATATTTAAAATTGAAGTATACTATAAAATTTACACCAGTTTAATCTGATCATTCTAGGGATTTCATCATTCATTTATGATTCCTATTTCCCCCAGTTGTTCAGTACTTTATGCTAAAACCAGAGAGAGGACTCTCTAATACAACATCTAATCTATGACTTCTAGATTGTTGTCTACCTTACAGGAATAGGATACAAGCTATTCGTTATTGTTAAATTTTACATTTTTCAACTCTAAATGATTTCAACCTGAAACTGGGCTGATCAATTTTGGAAATTTCAAATATTCATTATTAAGTGATTCATTTTCTGTGCTAGATTTCGTGACATCCTGAATCTCCTTTCTTAATAGAAGAGAAAATAACTTAAAAAAAATAGCTAGCTAAGCTAGTTAGCTGACTCAAAGCATGGTTAAGAAATTAACACTGAAGTTGCTGTGACTTTGTCTAGTGAAAAGAAATAAAAGCTAACTGGCCTTTCAAGATGGAAAATTTCTTCTCCTGGGCTCCCACCTATGGCTCCCTATATAGTTTATTTCTCTCTTGACTGACAGGTTTAATCTTAAGTGTGTTACCGAAGACTTTGTCTTTATCAAACACTTAGTACAATGCTCTGAGCACAGTAAGAATGCAATAAATGCAATTGATTGATTTTGTATATGGAAAAGCCTTCCCAGAAATCTCTCCAGCCATTACTAATTCACAAAAGGTCAATTTAATGCCACGAATTTCACTACCTCTTCTTTGAGAACTTGACCAAATTTTCTAGTCTTGTAAAAATTGATCTCATTAACTATATTTTGTCCTTTATTTTCTGTCCTATTGTAAGTAGAATCCTAAGTAGAACTTGGAAAAGAAATGATTGAAGGTATGCTCCTAATGGACAGGGACCATATCAGTCAACACTACAATATTGTACTCTCCCAAGTACTTAGTACAGTGCTTTGCACACAGTCAGCACTCAATGAACATGATTGGTTGATTTTTAATTATGGTATTTATTAAGTGCTTACTGTATGCCAGACCTGGTAGTAAGCACTGGGATTGATATAAGATAATTACGTGGGACATAATCCCTGTCCTAGGTAGTGCTCACAGTCTCAATCCTCCTTTTACATATGAGGTAACAGAGGCATAGAGAAGTTAACTGTTTTGCCCAAAGTCACACAGCAGACAGGTGGTAGAGCCAGGATTATAACTCACGTCCTAGAGGAGCACTGCGGTTTAGTGGATAGAGCAAGCCAGGAGTCAGAAGTTCCCGGGTTCAAAACCTGGCTTCACCACTTGTCTGCTATGTGGCCTTGGATAAGTCACTTAACATCCCTGTGCCTCATCTGTAAAATGGGGATTAAGACTGTGAACCCCTTGTGGGACAGGGACTGTGTTCAACCTGATTAGCTAGTGTCTACCCCAGTGCTTAGTATAGTACTTGTAACATAGTAAGTGCTTAATAAATCCCTTAAAAAAATCGAAGTGTTCCTTCTGACTTCCAGGCCATTGCTCTATCCAGTAGGCCATGCTGCTTCTCTGATTGATTCATTGATTCCATCCTCTTTTTTTAGCCAAAGTATTAATAAGAAAAAAAAATTCTTACCTGACAGATTAAACACCGGAGCCCAATAGTGTCAGCCTAAGCCTGTAAAGCATGAGCTCCTGCAATCTTCTTAAATTAAGCTTGATTGTTGGCATCTTAACAATGCTGATGTCAGCAGTGAGGATGGACAGCAAAGAAAGCCTGAGGTACCTTTTTAAGATAAACAGAGAGTGAGTCCAGGAAATATGTTTTTATGCAGTTAGAAGAAAGAGAAATCAGAAATTCTGCTAAAGGATTCTTTAGCTCCCAGTTGCTTTCCATGGAAGTCTCTAATTGGGCTAGTTAATTACTCATAATTATTTGTGGTGTAATTACAAGTTTTATGATCTGGTGAACTTAGCATCCTCTGAAAACCTGACTTTTAATTATGCTCAATGTAGAGCCAAGGAAGTGCAAGGAACAGTTTGTTTGGAAGGATAGGTTAATGGCAGAAGCACTGGATTAGGAGCTAAGGGTTTTGATTCTGCTGTTGAAGGGTTCAGTGATCACACCTGAACAGATGGGACGAGGTTAACGTTGCTCTGCACCTCTGTAGATTTCGTGAGAAAAGTTATATAACACTTTTTCACAATATGGGCTCCTTGGAGGCAAGTGTTCTTGATAGTTGGAAAACATTGTTGTCTTCATAGGAAAATCAAAGGAAACTAGGGATAGCATTGTCCAACCTCAAGAGGGTATAGTTTAAAAATACCTTCTCTATTGCCTCCTCACCATATGATGAGAGAATTCTACAATTCCATAGCCAGAAGAGAAACCAAAGAGTCCACTTAGTCAGTCCCCTGGTTTTGCACACTATAACTCTGAAACCACTCTGGTAAGGTGAGAATTCATTGTATTTTTAGAGGCCTTGAGAATAGGTCGGTTCCTAACAGTACAAAAATACCAAACATTGAATCACATAATAATAATAATAATAATAATAACAATAATAATAATTATTATTATTATTATTATTGCTGGGGTAGACACAAGGTAAGCACAGGCCTGGGAATCAGAAGGTCACAGGCTCTAATCCCAGTCCTGCCACATGTCTGCCGTATGACCTTGAGCAAGTCACTGCACTTTTCTGGGCCTCGGTTCCCTCATCTGTAAAGTGGGGAATGAGATTGTGAGCCCCACGTGGGACAGGGACTGTGTCCAACCCGATTTACTTGTACCACCCAGCGCTTAGTACAGTGTTTGTCACACAGTAAGCGCTTAACAAATACCACAATTATTATTATCATTATCAATCCCCGTTTTACAGATGAGGTAGCTGACACACAGAGCAGTTAAGTTTCTTGCCCAAAGTTACACAGCTGATAAGTGGCAGAGCTGGGATTAGAACCCATGACCTCTGACTCCCAAGCCTCTGCTCTTTCCACTAAGCCATGCTGCTTCTGTGCATATGATGTCATGTGATTTCATAGGCATTATACCGGAGAAACGGTGTAATGTGATAAGTTTGTTGTAGGTAACCAACTCAGTTATATGTATTCTCTCATGCACTTAGAAGAAGCATGATGTAGTGGAGAGAGCATACGTCTGGGAGTCAGAAAGAAGGTCATGGGTTCTAATTCCGATTCTGCCACTTGTCTGCTGTTTGACCTTGGGCAAGTCACTTCACTTCTCTATGCCTCAGTTAACTCATCTGTTATAATAATAATTATACTATAAATTATTTTAATTATATTTATTCATTATTATTACAGTACTTATTAAGTGCTTACTATGTCCCAAGCACTATTCTAAGCACTGGGGTAGATACAATGTAATCAGGTTGGACACAGTACCTGTCCCATGGGAGGCTCACAGTCTTAATTCCCATTTTACAGATGAGGTAACTGAGGCACCAAGAAGATAAGTGAGTTACCCAAAGGCACACAGCAGGCATGTGGAAGACCTGGTATTAGAACCCGGGTCCTCTAACACTCAGACCCATGATCTTTCTTCTAGATCATGCTGCTTCTATAAGCTCAAGGCACTTCCTGAGATGTTTTGCAATAACTGTGGATTGAGGATTATTAATCAATCAAACAGTTGGATTTATTGAGCACTTACTGTGTGCAAAGCACTGTGCTAATGACTCGGGAGAGCATAAAACAAAAGAGATGGTAGACATATTGATGCCTGTTTACTTGCATTGATGTCTGTCTCCCCACCTCTAGACTGTGAGCCCAGTGAGGGCAGGAAATGTCTCTTTATTCATTCATTCAATTGTATTTATTGAGTGCTTATTGTGTGCAGAGCACTGTACTAAGTGCTTGGAAAGTACAATTCGGTAACAGAGACAGTCCCTACCCAACAAAGGGCTCAGAGTCTAGACGGGGGATACAGACAGTCAATACCATCAAAATAAATAGGATTATAGATATAGTCTTTCTTTATTGCTGTATTGTTGGGTAGGGATTGTCTCTGTTGCTGAATTGTACTTTCCAAGCACTTAGTAAAGTGCTCTGCAAGCAGTAAGTGTTCAATAAATACAATTGAATGAATGAAAGCACTTAGTACATTGCTCTGTACACAGTAAGTGCTCAATAAATATGATTGAATGAATGAATGAATGATTCTTGCTTTCAAAGGGCTAACAACCTAACAGAGGAGATAGTCATTAAACTAAATTCCAGATATGGGAAGCTGCAGAATATAAATATATTCCAGAATATATGGAAGCAGCGTGGCTCAGTGGAAAGAGCACGGGCTATGGAGTCAGAGGTTATGGGTTCAAATCCCGGCTCCACCAATTGTCAGCTGTGTGACTTTGGGCAAGTCACTTCACTTCTCTGTGCCTCAGTTACCTCATCTGTAAAATGGGGATTAGGACTGTGAGCCCCACGTGGGACAAGCAGCTCACTTTGTAACCTCCCCAGCGCTTAGAACAGTGCTTTGCACATAGTAAGCACTTAATAAATGCCATCATTATTATTATCATTATTATTATAAAAATATAAAAATAAGGGTTGTGGAATGGGGTGAATAGTGTTTAAGAGGTACAGACTCAAGTGCCTAGGTAGCACAAAAAGGAGGGCCAATAGTTGGGGAAATAAGAGGTTATTAAGAGAAGGAGATATGATTTTAATTTTTTATTCTATTTATTAAGCACTTACTATGTGCCAGGCACTATACTAAGATGGGATAAATACAAGCTAGTAGAAAGCAGCATCGACCAATGGACAAAGCATGGGTCTCCTAGTCAGAATGAACCGGATTGTAATTCCGGCTCTGCCACTTTTCAGATATGGGACCTTGGGCAAGTCGCTTAACTTCTCTGTTAATCAGTTACTTCATCTGTAAAGTGAAGATTTAGAGTGTAAACCCCATGGGGGACAGGGACTGTGTCCAACCTGACTAGCTTTCATTTATCTTGGTGCTTAATATGATGCCTGGCACATCGTAAGTGCTTAACAAATACCATAGAAAAAGAAGATCCTGTCTCTTATGGGGATCAGTCTTAATTCGCATTTTACAGATGAAGTAGCTGAGGCACAGATAAATTAAGTGACTTACCAAGGTCACCCAGAAGCCAATTGGCAAAGCCAGGATTAGAACCCAGGTATTTTCTACCCCTAGTCCCTTGCTCTTACTAGGCCACCCACTTCTAGCATGGCCTAACATCATATTGACAGTTGCAGGACAATGCATTATGCCCAGTGGGCACTCAGTAAATACTTTTATTACTAATGATTCTTATTAGATTTACCCTGGGCAGATTTGGACTTAAAATGCGATTTTCCATCACCCCTCTCACTCCCTACGTTACTACAATCACCAGTAGCAGCAGCAACTTCATCATCATCATTGTTATTTCAGCCCAGAAGCATTTATTTTGTACCTACTGCATGGAGATCATTGGGCTACACACTTTGTGAACTTCAGTAGAAGTAGAAGAAATAGTGCATGATCTCAGGGAGCATTCAGTCTAATGGGGTGAAACATACAGGCACACATAGCATGCATACAATGGGAGTGAAAGGAAAACAGCATGGCGTAGTGAATAGAGCCTGGCTCTGCCACCTGTCTGCTATGTGACCTTGGGCAAGTCACTTCACTTCTCTGAGTCTGAGTTCCCTCATCTGTAAAATGGGGATTGAGACTGTGAGCCACATGTGGGACAGGGACTGTGCCTGACCTGATTTTTCTGTATCCCACCCCAGCACTCACTACGGTGCCTCGCACATAGTGAGGAAAAGCATAGATTTTCTTAGGGATATTTGGTCCATCCTTTTGTTTAAGCATGTTTACTACTTACCCTAGCTGATTCTGCATGGGGCAAAAGTATTTTCTGAAGGTAATTTTTTGTGGGCACTCAAGTCCCTTCAGTAGACGTCTTCTTCGTTTTCTGCTTTTTTTCATTGAATTGTATTCATTGAGGGCTTACTTTGTGCAAAGCACTGTCCTAACAGCTTGGGAGAGTAAAATACTACAGTAAACAGACACATTCCCTGCCCACAATGAGCTCACAGTCTAGAGGGCGAGACAGATAATATGACTAAATAAATAAATGAAATATAAATCACTGCAATGTACAGAAATGATGTGGGGCCATGAAGGGGAATGAATGAGGGAAACAAGCCAGAGTGATGCAGAAAGAAGTGAAAGAAGAGAAGGAAGGCTTAGTCAGAGAAGGCTTCTTGGAGGAGATGTGCCTTCAATAAAGCTTTGAAGGGTAGGGGAGAGTAATTTCCTCCTCTCCTGTCTCCAATACAGTACCCAAGCCCTCTATTCTGCGTGAAATACCCTTTCCTCTCAAAATCACCAAACCACAGCTCTCCTCACTTTGAGGGCCCTCCTACAAATTACCCCCTCTTCCTAGAGATATTCCTTCACTAAACCCCCCTTTCCTGGCCTTTTCCTGGCCTTTCCTTCCCAGTAGCCATAGATACAATTGAAAATAAAATGAAATAAAACCATGACTAAATATATAAATAAGTAGAGTGCTAGATGAATAATAGATCTACTAAATAAATATTGAAGTGATAATGATGAGATTGTTTGCCGTGAATATTTTAAATCCAAAAATCTGAAGACATAAATACTGATGTAATTTTAAGGCAGAAACGTAATTCTATATGCATTTCATTTCAGAAGGGAAAACATGAAGGTCGAGATCATACAATAAGTTAATGGAAGTGACCGTGTTGTGCTCCTGGGACTTATCTAGCAAAGATCTTATTCAAAGTTCAGCTTTGTATTAACTGTGAGTTTTCCACTTATGACTAAGTCCTGGGCTCATTACGAAGAGTTCATTACGAAATGATAATAGAAGCTGTCGCCTTCAAATTTTATCTTATATTGCCCCTTTGTGGCTATTTGATATGCCGTTTCCCATCATGCACCAACTTTTCCTACATGCCAGAGTTGTGTTTGTACAAAACCTTATAGTGGGAAATCTCACAATGCAGTACAGTGTTGACACTGAGTCCGCATCCACTTATTTTGACAATCCTTTACTTAGTTTTAGTCTTGTGTTGTTGGAGCAACATTGTTGAGTTCCCTAAAGTCCTAGCCCAAATGTTAAATGTCAATCATATTTATTGAGCGCTTACAGTGTGCAGAGCACTGTACTAAGCTCCAGGGAGTGACCAATACAGCAATGAACACACGTTTCCAGCGTGTTCTGGAAGAATTGGGTGTGGTACTCATTCCTAATTCCATTGCCTCAGTTTGGCATCAGCTGAAGTGAGTGATGTATTCGACACTGCCATTCAAAGCAGATAAGAATAATGATAATAATTATGGTATTTGTTAATCGCTTACTATGTGCCAAGCACTGTTCTAAGCTCTGGGTTAGATACAAGGTTATCAGATTGTCCCATGTGGGGCTCACAGCCTCAATTTCCATTTTACAGATGAGGTAACTGAGGGCACAGAGAAGTTAAGTTACTTGCCCAAAGTCACACAGCTGACAAGTTTTGGAGCTGGGATTAGAACCCATGATCTCTGACTCCCAAGCCCGTTCTCCTTCCACTAAGCCATGCTGCTTCTCCTGAGCTTTTCTCTGATGAGAGGCCACTAGACTGTGAGCCTGTTGTTGGGTAAGGACCATCTCTATATTTTGCCAATTTGTACTTCCCAAGCACTTAGTATAGTGGTCTTGCACACAGTAAGCACTCAATTAATACGATTGAATGAATCAATGAATCATTGATTTCTGCTGAGGAGGGCAGGCAGAGATATTCTCTTCCATAACCACAGATTCCACTTCTAACTTGGGGTAACTATCTTCCACTGCCTACACTGGGAGACAGGAAATAGAGGATAATAATTATTATTACCATTATAGTACTCATTTATTGTTTACTGTGTTCCAAGCCCTGTTCTAAGGGTAGATATGAGGTAATCAGGTTGGACAGTCTCTGGTCCCACATGGGGCTCACATACAGATGAGGGCACTGAGGTCCATAGAAGTTAAGTGACTTGTCCAAGGTCACACAGCAAAAAAATGGCGGGGTTGGGAATATTCACTCATTCAATCATATTTATTGAGTACCTAATGTGTGCAGAGCACTGTAATAAGCACTTGGGAAGTACTAATCAGCAACATATAGAAACGGTCCCTACCCAAGCCTTCTGACTCCCAAGCCTGTGCTGGACAGTCTTCGCAACCCTTTCCAGCCTGGCACTACAACCTTTTTCTGGCTCATCCTTAAACCACCTCCACACTGGCTACATACAGATTATCCTCGCAAGCTCTGGGGCCCAAGTGAGCCCCTTGAGGGAGAATGACTGCATCTAATTTCATTACTTATTTACCACAAAGAATTGCACTTAGTCAGCACTTGATACATGCCATTATTATTATTATTGTTATTACTACCAACTGCAAAGAAAATAACCACTGTGATGTAGAACAGATCATCAGATGATATTGATTACAACAGTTGCCAGGACAAGGACTGTGCCTGAATGCCTTCAAACTAGCCAGATATGGAGTTGATATCACAAGCACTGAGTGAAATCAAATTACCTAATTATTAGATGGTCAGCTCCTCAAAGATAAGAACCATGTCTTTTACTATTGTTGACCTCTCTCCAGCATCTAGTACAGTGCACTGCACACAGTAGGAACTCAGTAAATACTACTGAATTAATGGGCAGCTCAAGGAAACAGGGGCTAGTTACACCATCACCTAGGGAGCGCTCTTTTTCAATGAACTTAGTAGAGTGATCTTCATATAGTAAGTTCTCATTAAATAGAGTAATTGATAGGTGGGCATCTTTCGTATATGGCCTTGAAAAGCTAAGGTCCAAGTCCCAAATGTCTAGTAACCAACTAATAACCTTATGTTTGCCTCTAAAGCCAAAAGTTTGACATCCAGTTTTAGAACCTAACTCCCTACAGTGACACATCCAGATGAAAGGAAAGAAAAATTCTACAAGAACCTGGAAATATTCATAGCAGTAGTACAAAATCTAGGAACTTGATCACCTTGGAGAATTTCGATGCCCTGGTGGTAAGTGATGCTAAAATGAGTGATCATTAGACTATGTGAGAGTGGAAAGCTTAAAAAAAAAGAATGAAACAAATATTAACTTACCATTACCAATAATGTCGTCTACCATCTAAATAAAATAAAGACACCAAGGTTGACACCACTACCTAAGTAATGGAATCTCATTGATTATGTCATCCAGCCCTTATTTTGTGCATGGCTCAACCCCAATCAATAAGAAGGGTGCACATGTTATCCCCAGGTCATTCTTTCAAGGAAAAATTTGGAGGGGAGGGGAGTAGCTATGTTGATCAGTACCAGATGTTCAAATTTTGTAAGTTAAATATAGTTGTTCTTTGTATTGGAAGAATATCCCTTTGAGTAGAATTCTGCAATGATGTGTATGACAATCCTAATGCATTATCCACAGTTCCACTCTCATTATTTGCAGGCAAAAATTTTCTTTTGTTGTGTTACTGTGGTTGTTATCTTTAGCATCTGGGGCCGTCTTGTTTTTGCCTTTGTCTTATAATCCTCTGAGAGCTTTTTCTCAAAAAGCACTGCTTCTCTTTCAATTGCAGTACATCCTGCTTGTCCATCTGCCATACTAGTCTCCCATTAGCTGAGATGCACTGTAGGTTGTGATTTTGCTTTGCAGTATCTTTAAAACACTTTCTCTGATCGCTTTGTTTATATTTGCCCTTTCTAGGTTCACCTTGCAGCAAATTTTGGGGTCGATTACTTTCATCCACTCATTTTATCTTATTTGAATTACTGAAAGGTAATCATAGCTTCAATGGTGGAAGAATTTATTCCCTGACTGCATTCTTTGTATTCTTGTATTGCCACTGAATATTGTGCAAAACCCAAAAAAGCCCCTGATATAATTACTGCCATTGCATTTTGTTACCTTAGCAATACACTGTCCAATGATGCAACTAGAGACAAAAGGTACAGGCTTGAACCCAGAAGGCCAGTATGTTGGTTGGGAGATTGTCAGAGTGTTTCCAACATGGCATTAAATTCATACCAAACTGAATTTCTATACAGTAGTTGTAATATCCCTACTTCTGTGAGACTTCTAAAGCACTTTCATTCCTATGTGTTGTACTTAATGAGTTCCAGCAGAAGACTCAAACAAATACTGTATGGAGAGCCAAAATAAGGAAACGAAAAGCAAGGTGAACAGAGAAATGTTGTAATCATTTGGTAAAAACAAAACCTCAGACAATCCTGCATCTCAGCTGAAAACTATGGGGGCAATTGTTTAGGATACACAAGCTTGGAGTACTGCTATCAAGAAAGGAGTGGCAGTAAAAACATTAAGCTTAACAATATGGCCGGACTGTGGCCATTAACATTTTCAATCACACATGCACTCATAGGTGAATTTCACTATCAGTGATGACTTCTTCAAATCTGAAGGATAACTAAATAACCTCATCAGTAATGATGATGATGATGATGGTATTAATAATAGTATTCGTTAAGCACTTATAATGTGACAAGCACTGGGGTAGATACAAGATAATCATTTTGGATACAATCCCATTCCCTTTTCCACGTGAAGCTCACAGTCTAAGGGGAGGGAGAACAGATATTTAATCCCCATTTAATAAATGAGGAACTTGAAGCCCAAAGAAGTTACGTGGCTTGCCCAAGGTCACACAGCAGGCAAATGGAAGAGCCAGGATTAGAATCCATATCTTCAGCCCCACACTCTTTCCCCATACTATGCTATATCTACTTAACATCTACTTAACATAAATGACAATATGCAGTCACAAACAATAAGGTCATTTTTTGTGAGGTCTTGGAATGCTGTCAATGTTTCAGCATAGAAGCAGTGCTTGATATATTGCAATTTAGATGAGTAGGACAAATGTTCAGGATAGTAAACAACTACTCAGTGGTGACCTCATGGCTACAGGACCCCTATGTAGTTCGTGTCCCTGATTATAATACACTTATCTGAATTCTATATTGTCTATCTTAAGGTCATATTAACCTGAAAAATATAAATGTTTTCATCAAGTTTTACATCATCAGGTGTTGCATATGATATTTTAATTTGCAAATAACTAATTAGCGAATAACAAAAATGAATGTTACAATATGGCAAATGAATAAACCACAAGATCTTCGTATTGTAAACAATGGATTTTCCTAGATCTAAACATTAAATTCTTTTGGATGGTTTTTTTTTGCAGGAAAAATAGATTGCCATTTAACTGTATAAATAAATATAATACAGATGTTTATTTGTATAGTTTATTTATGTAGTTGTCCTTCCTAGTTGAAGAAGATACCACTGAGGTGAAGTTCACCTATTAGTATGTGTGGCTGAAAAGGTAAGTGTGGGACAACAATCTTGGCCACATTGGCCTCTCAAAAAGGCTGTACCTTGTTCTTCTGTGCTTAATGTTTAGTGCATCTGATGCTACAGGTATGTAATAATAATAATGGCATTTATTAAATATTTACTATGTGCCAAGCACCGTTCTAAGTGCTGGGGTAGATACAGGTAATCAGGTTGTCCCAAGTGAGGCTTACAGTCTTAATCCACATTTTACAGATGAGGTAAATGATGCACAGAGAAATGAAGTGGCTTGCCCAAGGTCACCCAGCAGACAAGTGGAGGAGCTGGGATTAGAACCCACGTCCTCTGACTCCGAAGCCCATACTCAATATATCCTGACACCAAGGAATAGCTTAATTGTAGTTCAATGCATTTACTCTATTTTCATATTTTGTGCATGAATATTTGGTCTGTACTCTTATCTGACCAGTTTATTTTAGGGCTATAAATTCTTCTTAGTATGTCATAAGATTAGATGCAATTTTGAGGGCAACCGTGCTGCTAACCTCAGAATACTCTACTTTAACGACATGTTAATCTCAGTATTTTCACTTCGACTAAATGGCAAAGTAGTATTTTCAAGTCTTCAGGCATAGATTTGCCAAGTAACACCAGCCTGTTACAATACAGTAATTCATACACACACATACAGCTATATAACTCTATATACTTATATATTGGAGGAGAAGCATTGTTGGAAACCCATAGCTATTTTAGCTACTATTATTGTATTTATAATTTTTAAGCATTTACTATGTGCCAAACACTGTACTAACTGCTGGTGTTGATATAAGATAATAAGTTTGGACACAGTCCCTGTCCTACATAGGGCTCGGGGTCTAAATAGGAGACAGTAGGATTTAACCTCCATTTAACAGATGAGGTACTAGCTAAATTTATATGTGTATATGTTCTGTTCATTCAGGTCTGGTATCATTACTTTGGGCAGAAGGGTAGGGAAGAGGGAAAGGGGAACCAGCCAGCCAGTCTTAGGGGCAAAAGAGATTCTCTTTGGAACTGCTTAGTATACCTATTCATTTATTTTGGTATTTGACAAGACATTACTATGTGTCTGACACTGTGCTAAGTGCTGGGATAGACACAAGCTAAGCAGGTTGGACACAGTCCATAGCTCACGTGGAGCTCACAGTCTTAATCCCCATTTTCTAGATGAGGTAAATGAGGCTCAGAGAAGTGAAGTAATTTGCCCAAGGTGTATATGTTGCCAACGTGCACTTCCCAAGCGCTTAGTACAGTGCTCTGCACACAGTAAGCGCTCAATAAATACGATTGAATGAATGAATGATTGAATAATAAAGGACCAGACAAGAGCAGTTTGAGTTTGTTGTTGACTCCTGCCTCTATAAACTTCTGTGGTTACTCTGTGGCAGGACCTATAGAGTTGCATTTCAAGCCAGGGGCTTGTGGTAGCTAGTCAGTCAAGAGGAATCCAATTTGTTGTCCCCTCTGGGAGGCAGGAGAGTCCTGTCAAAATGGAATCAGGAGGGGAACAAAAATTCTGGAAAGCCTGATAATATTTGCAACCAATGAGGCCAAATTGCAAATGTTGATAAGCTTTGTTTATGGCAGATTGCATCACTTATTAGGTCCTCAGCTAGGGAGGAAATGTACTGTTGTGACGATCTATAATGTAAGACTCTCTCAACTGCTACAGATTAAGGCTAATGAAACAGGAGAAGGGACAGGTGTCCTAAGGAAAATAACTTGAAAATCTAACAGACCGTCTTCCTAGGAGCAAAGTCTGTGCCCATAAGAAGTCTCTGAACACCCCCACAATTTATGACAAGAATCAGAGTTAATCTCTCCCACAGAGCCTGAAGACACAGGGCCTAATTTCAGTGTATGTTTTCATGCTCTTGGTTGACATTCAGTTCCTAACAAGACCCAGTGGGCCCAGTTTCCTGGCTCTCTTAAACTTACTTTAAAAGTTCAGTAATTACACCTCATAGTCACTTCACTTTTTAATCATGCCCATTGGACAAGGCTATTATAATCATTCCATTGGCAGTTGCATCTCTACAGTTGCCACGGAGATGAATAAATTGTAAAGGTGAACATTTCCCAGGTGAGACAGCATACTTGTAAATATAACCTCCCTGGATTTTTGTTGGTTCTTTTTAAATAAGGATGGTAGTGATTATCTTGAAAACACACACACACACACACACACACACACACACACACACAGAGTTTTTTGCTTCTTGTTGTGTTCAAAAATCACCTTCAGTGAATTCCCAAAGCATCATTTGGTAGAGACAGATAATCACTGAATGGTATACATCTGTGACTGGAAACCCACAAAGAGTATGAAATAATAATAACAGTGTTTGTTAAGCTCTTACTAGGTGCCAACCACTGTTCTAAGCGCTGGGGGAGATATAAGGTAATCAGGTTGTCCCACGTGGGGCTCACAGCCTTAATCCCCTCATTACAAATGAGGGAACTGAGGGACATAGAAGTTAAGTCACTTGCCCACGGTCACACAACTAAGAGGCAAAGCCAGGATTACAACCCACGACCTCTGACATCCTAGACCATGCTCTGGAAATTAGAAACAACACCAAGGAGTAGAACAAATGAATGCAGCCAAAACATTTGTGTCTCCAGTTTTGTCTTTTTACACCCAAGTTCTCTGGTTCCCTACTCCCTCTCTGTTCTGATTCATCTATGCACTTGGATCTGGTCCCTTTAAGCACTTGATAGTCACCCAACTCTTAACCCCACAGAATTTACATACAGATCCATAATTCATTTTAATATCTTTCACCTTATCCAAGACTGTAAATTCTAGACTATAAGCTCCTGGTGAGCAGAGATCATGTCTACCAACTCTGTGGTTTTGTATTCTCTCAAGTGCATAGTATAGCACTGTGTGCAGAGTAAGTGCTCAATACTTTTCAGTGATGAATGACTGACTTCCCCTATGATGATTTCCTTGGTAGAAATATAAAACAATCATTGCTAGCCAATCACTGAAAACAGGCCCTAGTTTCCATACAGGAAATAGAAGGACTACCAAGACACCAAAAAGCACCATTTCCACAATTTCATTCTTTTGAATGCTATTTGTTAAACACTCACTCTGTGTCAAACACTGTTCTTAGAGCTGGGGTAGATACCAAATTTATCAGGTTGAACCCAGTCCTTGTCCCACATGGGGCTCATGGTCTAATTTGAAAGGAGGAGGACTGGAGGATTTAATCCCCACTTTATGGATGAGATAAATGAGGCACAGAGAATGTAAGGGATTTGCCCTAGGTCCTTAGACAATTTAAAATAAGGTGACAGAAGAGTCTTTGTTATGTTCTTCATGACATTCCAGCAACCATTTTTTTAGCTGGGCTGACTCTTTATCTGGAATCTTCAAAGATTACAGATTTTTAAATATTTGATTTAATGTTGTGATCTAGACCACTAACAGTCAAGCCATAAGTAATTGAGGCAGTCACCCAACAAGGTTCTCTGGGGAACCCTCCCAGCTGGTCAACCCTAGTTTGCTGGCAGTCCCTAACACTGTTTTCTCTTCTGTTGCAACAGAGTCAATGCTTTCCATATTGCAGAATGCCACCCTGGACTATCTGCAGAAACTGGCTCCCAGAATTCAGGAGATCTTAACAGCAACACAAGCAGTGCTGCCTAGTGGATAGAGTAGGAACCAGAAGGACCAGGGTCTAATGCCACTCCACTACTTCTCTCCTGCATGACCTTGGGCAAATCACTTCTCTGTGCCTCATTTATCTCATCTAGAAAATGGGGATTAAGACTGTGAGCTCCAGGTGAGCTATGTACTGTGTCCAATCTGCTTAGCTTGTGTCTATCCCAGCACTTAGTACAGTGTCAGACACGTAGTAATATCTTGTCAAATACCAAAATAAATGAATAAGTATACTAAAAGCAGCTCCAAAGAGAATCTCTGAGAAGCCACACGGGGGGAAGATGACATGCTCAGCTTAACACCACTGGGCCAAGTTTATAAAACACAAATTGTTACGTTCAGGTGTTTAGGCCTGTCCTCTTTTCACTAGGCTATAATGCTTCTGATTTTATTCTTATAGTGCCCCAAGAAGGGAATGGTTATTGTCATATTCATTAGACAGAGGAGGCCCAGAGAGGTTAAGGGTTTTGTCAGAAGACACAGGCAGGTCAGTAGCAGGGGAATGGAAATAAAACAAAGGTCTCCTGACTCTCAGGACTATTTTCGTTCCATTAGAGCCCACTTCATTTTTATTCTGCATTATCCTAAGAAGAATCAACTGGGCTTTAAACATTTAATTGGCATCCATAGAATTATTGGCAATTTTGAAAATGGCAGTGGGCAGCATTTACTTTAGTGAATCTTCAGTGCAGCTGGCTTAGCAACATATAGGAGTCTCCATAGGTGAAAATGTCACTGCACTTTCAACTCTCCCTCTTTTCGGAATCCAATGGCTCAAAAGTCACAAAAAGGGATTAGAGACCCGCAGGTGACATAACTATCCTCTTCTCAATGTTGTTAGTAAGGTACTTATCACTGCATTATTTTTTTTTAAATAGCAGATGTACTTTTAGGTGTTCCTTTCTGGGAATTGTGTTTCAATTTTTCCTCTGGCCTTTCTTTATTCAGAAGAATAGGCATAACATTGAATAGAGATCCATGGATTGGGAAATTGTGACTGATGTTGAAACATTTACTCTCTTGGGATTTGAAAAATAATCTGACCTGCAAGTCATCCTCTTTAGAATGCTTCTATTCATCTATTTAAAATCTGGGGGAGTCACATAGTGATCACCCTAATAAGAATTGCTTCACATCTTCACAAACTCATGCAGTTTTTCCTCAGTAGCTGTAGGACATGAGGAGGAGGAAAGGAAAAGGAGGATAAAGAGGAGGAGGAAAGGAGGAAAAGCAAGATGAGGACGAGGAGAAGGAGGAAAAGGAGGGGGAGAAGGAAGAGTAGTAGGACTGGTAGTAATAATAATAATGCTTATTGTTAAGTGCTAACAATGTGTCAAGCAGTGTTCTAAGTAGATACAAGGTAATCAGGTTGTCCCACATGAGGCTCACAGTCTTAATCTCCATTTTACAGATGAGGTAACTGAGGCACAGAGAAGCTAAGTGACTAGCTCAAAAAACACAGCAGACAAGTGGTGGAGCTGAGATTAGAACCCACGACCTCTGACTTCCAAGCCCGTGCTCTTTCCACTAAGCTACACTACTTTTGTAGTAGCATTTAGTGAGAGTCCACTTGCTGAGGTGGACTGTATGAGGTTCTTGGAAAATAAAGAATAAAGAAGTGACCTGTTCTCTGGTTACAAACTGCTTACACTCAGCAACGTGGCATTCATCGATATCCTTTATTCCTCTACTATTGTGCAGACTCTAAGTTCTTATTCAAATAGAAAACCATTCCCTACACTGGGTTTTTTGGCCATACGTACTTAATTCTTGGCATAGTCTGTAATGAGTGCTTCCTCCTGGACTCGATGTGCTCTGGCTGTTGTGTAGTCATCTGTTGTTGTCTTATGCTGTCGAGTCATGTACGACCCATTGAATTATTGCAAAATTGCTTAAATTCTATGTAGTTCTGCAGTGTCTCTGCAGGATTGAAAGCTTTCTCCATTCAAAGTGAACATAAACATCTCCCATCGCTGTTGCCTGAAAAGGGAAAACTTGGGCTTCTGTGCCTTTCCTCTATCGAAGCAGATATCTAACCAAATGTGATCAAATAGCAATATCCATCCCTAAGTATGTTTCTCTATTGCTATTGATTCTCCTAATATCCCCCAAACTGTAGGAACATTTTTCCTCCGAATTTCAATATTCATTTCTCATTAGAGGGGAGATGCTGAAGCCACTGGCTGCAGGAAATGAAACTGGAATGGCCGACTTCATCCTCATGGGCCTGACAGATTTTCCAATAGCCCATCTGGTCCTTTTCATGGTATTTCCATCTCTCTGTATGATTTCTTGGGTGTGTGTGTGGGGGGGGGGGGGATGACCTAGGGCTGAACCTGATAATCCAGAAAGACTCTCAGCTTCACAGCTCCATGTATATTTTCTTGTAAGGTTTGTCTTTTGTTGATCTGAGCTTCTCTACAGCCATCACTCCCAAAACTTTGGAAAATTTATTAACATCCGGAAAGAAAACCTCATTCATTGGCCTCTTTGCCCAAATACATTTTTTCATTTCTTTGGCAGGAACAGAATGCCTTTTCCCCTCTGCAAAGGCATATGATCGTTATGTAGCTTTCTGTAACCCACTGCTTTATTACTCTGTTATGTCCTTAAGATTATGCTGGCGGCTTATGGTTGGGTTATTTGGAGTTTCTTTTACAAACTCCCTTCATAAGTCTTCTGTTTACAGTTAGGCTGCCATTTTGCAACACAAATGTAATGCACCATTTTTTTCTGTGATACCTCACCGATCTTGGTTTTGTCCTGTACTGACAAACACAACACGGAAATCATGATCTTTATCTTAGCTGGCTCCACACTTGCAATGTCTCTGATAATGATTACAGTCTCTTACGTGGCTATTATCTCTGCCATTTTGAAGATCAACTCCACTGTGGGAAGAAAAAAAAGCTTTCTCCACCTGCGCTTCCCACCTCACAGGAATCACCATCTTCGATGAGACTCTAATCTTTACATACCTAAAGCCAAGTAAATCTTACTCTCTGGTTAAGGACCAGGTGGCTTCTGTTTTCTACGCCATCGTGGCCCCCATACTGAACCCCCTTATCTACATCCTGAGAAATAAAGAGGTGAAAAATGCTATGAGCAGGGTGATTAATCTGTGCCCTCTAATGATGTGGCTGGAAGCAGGACTACAGGCAGAAGTCATTTGCTGGAGAAGGAAGGGGAAGTCATCAGGGCAGAGACCCGGGAGGAGGACTCTGGTCTAGGACTTCAAACCCAGAGTCCCTGTGTGCCCTCCTCCCTCCCTCTGTTCCTCACTGCGGGCCTTCTCTCTGTTGGTCCCTTCTGGATCTCTTGCCAGTGTGGTCCAAGTCCTGCCACTACAACCACCTCCTGGTGCTACCCCTGGTCTCTCCAGGGTGGCCGAAGCAGGGCTCAAACGACATTAAGACCAGCTCCCACCCTGATGACCTCCCCTGGCTCGAAGCAGCGGGAAGCTGGGGCAGCCTCAGCACTTCACCCGGTCCTAGAAAGGAGAACACCAGCAAGGACCCTCAGGTCGGAGCCCCCATCTCCCCAGCCTTGTGTCTGGGGCTGTTCAGAAGAAACCAGAATTCCCTGAACCTCCGTTAGGAATATCCAAGAATACGGGAAACAGGGGGAACTCATTCCCCACTGCCCCCTCCTCATGGCATTCTTCACCACAGAAACTTCAAGAAGCAAAAACTTGACCTTGAATGACTTCATTGTGAAATGCATTCCGTGGGGCCACAGGCAGACAACGTATTATGTGACCAAATGTTAGGGACAGTCTTGTTGAATGAAGGCAACAGAGGTGTATTGCATAAGCCTTTTCTTCTAAAATTCATTGTCTTCTAGATTAGGCCCCACTCAAGATGATTTCCTCCAACCTCTGCTTTTTATTAGTTCCCTGACCTTATTCTGCATACTCAATATCGTGATTCATTCATTCATTCAATCGTATTTATTTAGGGTTTACTGTGTGCAGAGCACTGTACTAAGCGCTTGGGAAGTACATGATGTTTGATGATGATAATGGTATTTGATTAGCACTTACCATGTGCTAAGTAATGTCCTAAGTGCTGGGGTGGACACAGTGTTAACAGGTTGGATGCATTCCCTGTCTCTCGTAGAAGTCACAGTTTTATTCCTCATTTTAAAGGTGAGGTAACTGAGGTACAGAGAAGTTAAGTGACTTGCCCATGGTCACACAACAGACAAGTGGTGGAGCTGGGATTAGAACCCAGGTCCTTTTGACTCCCAAGCCCAAAAGAGGTCTTCTGCCTCCGTCTCCAATGTTTATGTGTGACTTTTGTTCCTAAAGATCTGCATCTAGGGCCTGTCCTGCCTATCTCTTAAGGTGTGAGTCCCGTGTGGGGCAGGTTAGCTTGATTATCTTGTTTCTGCCCCAAGGTTTAGAGCATTCTTGTTATAGGAACATAATATCACAACAACAGCACTTCAAGACTGTGAGCCCACAGGTGGGTAGGGACCGTCTCTATATGTTGCCAACTTGTACTTCCCAAGCGCTTAGTGCAGTGCTCTGCACATAGTAAGTGCTCAATAAATATGATTAAATGAATGAATGAAAGTCTATAAACATTAATGCTAAGAAGGGAGCATGCTTGAAATTGATTATAATTGTCAAAGGTGAGGACAGAGTTGAATATGGCATTGTTATTGATCAGATACTTGTCGTCTGTGTGTTCTTGGGCAAGTCACTTATCTTCTCTATGCCTCAGTTACCTCATCTGAAAAATAAGGATTAAGACTGTCAGCCCCAGATGGGATATGAATTGTGTCAAAACTGATTAGCTTGTCTCTACCCCAGTGCATAGTTCAGTGCCTAGAACATAGTAAATGCTTAACAAATACCATTCAAAATACTGAAACATTAAAAATGAAGAATACTAAATGAAACTGAAGCTGCTAATTCCTAGACAAGTGAAAATCAGTGATGTCAAGGGAAACATTTATAGATGATTGAGGGCTCAACAAAGATTTCTGCAGATTCATGGGATTGGTCCAAAGGAATTATTAGGGGAGATATCAGATGTTGGAAGTACAGTCCATATGGGTAAATAACAAAGAAGCAATCATCATTCTGTTCCAATCAATCAATCAATCAAGCATATTTATCCAGTGTTAACTGTGTGCACAGCAGTGTACTAGGAACTTGGGAGAAAATATAAGAGAGTTGGTAGACATGAGTCAACGTGGCATTTTTGTCTAATTAATATAATAATTGTAAGGAAACAAAACAAATAGTAATAAGTGCAATCATCATCCATTTCTTTGTCAAAATCAATCAATCAATCAATCGTATTTATTGAGCGCTTACTATGTGCAGAGCACTGTACTAAGCGCTTGGGAAGTACAATTAAATATTATAGTTTATAAATGCTCATCATGTCAACATTTAACTGTTCACATATATTTCTATACTTTTCCAACAATAATAAATACACATACACATTTGGTTAAGTAATCCTGTGATCTGGTCTCATTCAGTGGTACACAATTAAACCTACTACAGTACATAACACCTTCATATGCTACCTGAATTTCTCCAATAAGCTTTGGACACCTTCTGGCCCCCCTTGCTTATATACTATTAGAAAGAAAATCATATATCAGTCTACTCTCTAGGTGCATAGGTTCATATTAAGCCTTAGGAATTTCTCAGTCTTTGCCTAATAAAGGTGAAAAATATTCAGTCTAAACTGGTTGAATCAGATGTCTCCTTACTTGAGTGCACCAGATTTGCCTTGATATTTGAAGAGCACAGGTGCTAATTGGGATGATTATCACAATCATTTATTAAACTTAAAGTCACTGAATTAACCACTGGGTAGATTTTTATAGGAAGGTGAATAATAATAATAATAATAATAATAATAATAATAATAATAACAATAACAATAACAATAATAATATCCTCTGCCGGTAATCTCAACGTCCTCGTTCTCGCCTGTCCTGCCATCGACCCCCGGCCCACGTCATCCCCCGGGCCTGGAATGCCCTCCTTCTGCCCATCCGCCAAGCTAGCTCTCTTCCTTCCTTCAAGGCCCTACTGAGAGCTCACCTCCTCCAGGAGGCCTTCCCAGACTGAGCCCCTTCCTTCCTCTCCCCGTCGTCCCCCTCTCCATCCCCCCATCTTACCTCCTTCCCTTCCCCACAGCACCTGTATATATGTATATATGTTTGTACATATTTATTACTCTATTTATTTATTTATTTTACTTGTACATATCTGTTCTATTTATTTTATTTTGTTAGTATGTTTGGTTTTGTTCTCTGTCTCCCCCTTTTAGACTGTGAGCCCACTGTTGGGTAGGGACTGTCTCTATATGTTGCCAACTTGTACTTCCCAAGCGCTTAGTACAGTGCTCTGCACACAGTAAGTGCTCAATAAATACGATTTATTGATTGATTAATAACTGTGGTATTTTTTAAGTGCTTACTATGCGCCAGGCACTGCATTAAGCACTGCAGTGGATTCAAGTAAATCAGGATGGACACAGTCCCCATCTTACATGGGGGTCACAGTCTTCATTCTCACTGTGCAGATGAGGTAACTGAGGCACATAAAAGTGAAATTACGTGTCCAAGGTCATAAAGCAGGCACGTGGTGGAGCCAGGATTAGAATCCATGTCCTTCTGATTTCCAGGCCTGGGCTTTCCACTAGACCACACTATCAAATGATTGTATGATTGTATGATTAATATGGTCCCTGGCCCTAGTTTGGGGGAGGTAATAAATATGGACCCACTCAGGGTCACTCCCTGAGAGTTTCCAGTACTCTACCTTTATCAACTATGGGAAGGCGAGTAAAGCAGAGGCATACCCATTCCATCCCGACTCTGTCAATTGTCAGCTGTGTGACTCTGGGCAAGTCACTTAACTTCTCTGTGCCTCAGGTACCTTTTCTATAAAATGGGGATTAAGACTGTGAGCCCGCCGTGGGACAACCTGATCACCTTGTATCCTCCCCAGCGCTTAGAGCAGTGCTTTGCATATAGTAAGTGCTTAACAAATGCCATCATTATTATTGTTATTATTATTATTTCACCCTCTCCACCCCATCAGTCAGGCAGTCAATCACATTTATTGAGCACTTGCTGTGTGCAGAGCTCTGTACTAAGGATTTGATAGTATCCAATATAACAAGCACATTCCCTGCCACAGCAACTTACAGTCTAGAATGGGAGACAGACATTAATATAAATAAATAAATTATAGATAGGTACATAAATGCTGTGGGGCTGGAAGGGGGGAATGAATAAAGGGAGAAAGTCAGGGTGATGCAGAAGGGAATCTAAGAAAAGGAATAGAGGGTTTTGTCAGGGAAGGGGTGTACCTTTGGTAAGGCTTTGAAATGGGGGAGAGTAATTGTCTATAAGATAGGAGGAGGGATGATTTTTCCAGGCCAGAGGCAGGATGTGGGCGAGAGGTCAGTGGCGAGATAGATGAGATCGAGGTACAGTGAATAGATTAGCTTTAGAAGAGTGAAGTGTAGCTGGGGGACCTCCACCACCATTACCACGACCTCCAGTGGTAGTGGGGAGAGGGGAAGGAACAGGAGGAGGAAAGTGCTTAACTTTCCCAGAAGTAAATACCACAGTGAATGGACAATTTGAGGCTTATGATTCAGAATTAAATATTCATAAACCATTCTTAGAGCGTGAGCATAATGATACAACATTTGCAGCATGTTACAGCATATTGTAATGAGAAGGGAATTCAAAATAAAATAGTCAATCAGTCAATCATATTTTTTGAACACTTACTCTGTGCAGAGCACTATACTAAGGGCTTTGGGTAGTACAATACAACAGAGTTGGTATTCTCATTCCCTATCCACAATGGACTCACAGTCTAAAATGATGAAATAAAATAAAATTAATACCCAAGAGTCCATTTCACTTAACATTTGAGTCAGCCTCAACTTTCAATGGGAAATATATTTTTAGGCATATTAAAGTGTAATAGAGAGCACTGAAACTGCTTGGAAAGTTCTTTTTAACAGTTCATTCAAATTCTATTTGCTCATTAGCTCTGCAGTTAAAAGATCCATCTCTAAGGCCTTAAGACTTAGACCTGTTCTGAGTTTCCCTATCTCCCCCAACGTAATGAATATGATTGAATAAATGAATGATTTGAGTGAGTGTTTATTGGGTTAAAGAGAGGGGGAGTCAGGAATGGGAAAATCTTTAATTAACACTGCTTGAAAGGTTAGTTCTGGGGAGAGGCCAGAGTGAGAAACACCTCATCTTCTGAGGGAAAGAAGAGGAGGATAGAGCAGATACGTGTACCTACAAATTGAAAATTAAATTTTTCTGCCTGTGCCAGTCGTATTTAGAATGTTGACTCCACACTGTTCATTTGAAAAGGAGTCATTACATTTGAAATGTGCATAGCTCTCTCTGAAATTTCCTATTGAGCATCAACTTAAATGTCCATCGTGGTACTAGAATCTTGGAGATAGCTTCAAGAAATATGACAATAAGTTGTTAAAACAGAGTGAAAATGAAAATAAAACTTGTATGAATAAGTAAATTAAAATCAAACAGATAATCCCTTAGATTAATGAAAGAGGGGCTCCTAAACCTATATATTTTCACTACTGGTTTTTCTTGCCAATGTTAGAATTATTCAATGCCATTCAGGTCACCTAAAACTGATAACTAGGACCTGTATTAATATGTCAATCTACATCTTTCCATTTGATCAAAGTACAAACTCTCCTATGCATAGAATTTAGTGATGATACCTACTTGAATTGTTATCCCCAGTGAAGGAAGAATTGGCTTATAAAACCTTGTATTTTTCTATAGCATTTTTTACCAAGGCATTTCCACATTACTTTTGTTCTTAACCAATGAGGTAGAGTCAGATATTACTATTCCCATTTTATATATGAGGAAAACAAGGCACAGAGAGACTAAAGTGACTTATCCAAGGTCACTCAGCAGGTCAAAAGCAGATCTGGGGCTAGAAGCTGGGTCCTCATATTTCTGGATCTTTGTTTTTTCTGCTGAACCACGCTGCCTCACATTTGAAAGTATTTGAACTAAACTGAAATAATGAGAATTCTTCCAGGCCCACTTTTTTTTCTTCTTCTTCTGGCTCGTATTTGATTAGAAAAGCTCTTTATTTTAATCTAGGAAGAGAAATAATCTGACTATTCAGTAAAACTGAATATAAAACAGGCACTTTTATAACCCTTTTTAATAGTCAGGGAATGAGAACCAAGAAATTATTTTTTGTTTGGGGCATTGTATTAGGGGATTCGGGGTTCTACTCACACTTAGCAAAAAGAATGAAATAAACTGAAGATAGGTAGATAGATGGATAGGTCCTATACAAACTCAACTTCAAAAATTGTTGTTTCAGGTAAGGAGGAATGAGATATGACTAATGCACTTGGTAAGTAGTGAAAATGACCTATCTGACTGTTTTCCCTATCCATCCCAGAATGACAAAACTTTGTTCTGTAGTTATTAAAACTGTTTTTGGCATGTAATGAGATTGGAGCAGGAGGGACAGAGAGCCCTGGAAACAGAAGAATTCGATCTTGAGGGTGCATGAACTACATTTATAAGGCAATGACTGGAATCTTTTTAAAAATGATTTTTGCTTTTATGACTTTTCCAATCACTGAGAGAAAGCTTATTTGTTTTTCAACTAGGAAAGAAAACAACATTTAGAAGCAGAGCTCCTTTTACCTTGGATTGTCATGGTATCAGCATTAGAGTTGAAACATAGTTTAATGGAATCACAGTTGTGAAGCCCTTGTCTCTGCAACAGCTGTCACAGCTTTTCTTATGGATTAATAATTTTAATTATATAAAAAAGATATGCAGAAGTAAAATAAACCAGAAAAGTCTAGAAGTTTTATATGTTTCCAGTTCCCGAATCATGGGAGAGAAATTTAATAATTCAGTGCCCCAGCACTAATCAGAAATTTCACCAGAAGGAATGCTTTTAATCCACTTTTTTCTTTATGCACCTGAGTCCTCAATGGCTTTCATGTACAATATCAATACCAAAACTGTTTTCTTTATTCCTCCTTCAGCAGATTTCAAAAGTTGAGGAAAATGACTGAAGGGAACAGCACATTAGTGTCTCACTTCATTCTCGCAGCACTGACAGATTCTCCAGATCTGCAGCTGATCCTCTTTATTGTATTTCTCTTCACGTATGCCATCACCCTGCCTGGCAGGGAACCTGGGAATGATCGTGCTCATCATTCATTCATTCATTCATTCAATCGTATTTATTGAGCGCTTACTGTGTTCAGAGCACTGTACTAATTGCTTGGGAATCAATCAATCAATCAATCGTATTTATTGAGCGCTTACTATGTGCAGAGCACTGTACTAAGCGCTTGGGAAGTACAAATTGGCATCACATAGAGACAGTCCCTACCCAACAGTGGGCTCACAGTCTAAAAGGGGGAGACAGAGAACAGAACCAAACATACCAACAAAATAAAATAAGTAGGATAGAAATGTACAAGTAAAATAAATAAATAAATAAATAAATAGAGTAATAAATATGTACAACCATATATACATATATACAGGTGCTGTGGGGAAGGGAAGGAGGTAAGACGGGGGGATGGAGAGGGGGACGAGGGGGAGAGGAAAGAAGGGGCTCAGTCTGGGAAGGCCTCCTGGAGGAGGTGAGCTCTCAGCAGGGCCTTGAAGGGAGGAAGAGAGCTAGCTTGGCGGATGGGCAGAGGGAGGGCATTCCAGGCCCGGGGGATGACGTGGGTCGGGGGTCGATGGCGGGACAGGCGAGAGCGAGGTACAGTGAGGAGATTAGTGGTGGAGGAGCGGAGGGTGCGGGCTGGGCAGTAGAAGGAGAGAAGGGAGGTGAGGTAGGAGGGGGCGAGGTGATGGAGAGCCTTGAAGCCCAGGGTGAGGAGTTTCTGCCTGATGCGCAGATTGATCGGTAGCCATTGGAGGTTTTTGAGGAGGGGAGTAATATGTCCAGAGCGTTTCTGGACAAAGATAATCCGGGCAGCAGCATGAAGTATGGATTGAAGTGGAGAGAGACACGAGGATGGGAGATCAGAGAGAAGGCTAGTGCAGTAGTCCAGACGGGATAGGATGAGAGCTTGAATGAGCAGGGTAGCAGTTTGGATGGAGAGGAAAGGGCGGATCTTGGCAATGTTGCGGAGCTGAGACCGGCAGGTTTTGGTGACGGCTTGGATGTGAGGGGTGAATGAGAGAGCGGAGTCGAGGATGACACCAAGGTTGCGGGCTTGTGGGACGGGAAGGATGGTAGTGCCGTCAACAGAGATGGGAAAGTCAGGGAGAGGACAAGGTTTGGGAGGGAAGACAAGGAGATCAGTCTTCGACATGTTGAGCTTTAGGTGGCGGGCGGACATCCAGATGGAGATGTCCTGAAGGCAGGAGGAGATGCGAGCCTGGAGGGAGGGGGAGAGAGCAGGGGCAGAGATGTAGATCTGGGTGTCATCAGCGTAGAGATGATAGTTGAAGCCGTGGGAGCGAATGAGGTCACCAAGGGAGTGAGTGGAGATTGAGAACAGAAGGGGACCAAGCACTGAACCTTGGGGAACCCCCACCGTAAGAGGATGGGAGGGGGAGGAGGAGCCTGCAAAAGAGACTGAGAAAGAACGACCGGAGAGATAAGAGGAGAACCAGGAGAGGACGGAGTCTGTGAAGCCAAGGTCAGATAACGTGTGGAGGAGAAGGGGGTGGTCCACAGTGTCAAAGGCAGCTGAGAGGTCGAGGAGGATTAGGACAGAGTATGAGCCGTTGGATTTGGCAAGCAGGAGGTCATTGGTGACCTTTGAGAGCGCAGTTTCCGTGGAATGAAGGGGACGGAAGCCAGACTGGAGGGGGTCGAGGAGAGAGTTGTTGTTGAGGAATTCTAGGCAGCGCGTGTAGACAACTCGTTCAAGGAAGTACAAGTTGGCAACATATAGAGACGGTCCCTACCCAACAGTGGGCTCACATTCTAGAAGGGGGAGACATAGAACAAAACAAAACATACTAACAAAATAAAATTAATAGAATAAATATGAATAAATAAAATAAATAAATAAATAGAGTAATAAATACATACAAACATATATACATATATACAGGTGCTGTGGGGAGGGGAAGGAGGTAAAATGGGGAGATGGAGGGGGGAGGGGGAGAGAAAGGAGGCGGCTTAGCCTGGGAAGGCCTCCTGGAGGAGGTGAGCTCTCAGTAGGGCCTTGAAAGGAGGAAGAGAGCTAGCTTGGTGGATGTGCCGAGGGAGAGCATTTCAAGCCAGGGGGATGACGTGGGCCGGGGGTCGACGGCGGGACAGGCGAGAACGAGGTACGGTGAGGTGATTAGCAGCAGAGGAGCAGAGGGTGCGGACTGGGCTGTAGAAAGAGAGAAGGGAGGTGAGGTAGGAGGGGGCGAGGTGATGGAGAGCCTTGAAGTCGAGGGTGAGGAGTTTTTGCCTGATGCGTAGGTTGACTGGTAACCACTGGAGATTTTTGAGTAGGGGAGTAACATGCCCAGAGCGTTTCTGGATAAAGACAATCCGGGCAGCGGCGTGAAGTATGGATTGAAGAGGAGAGAGACAGGAGGATGGGAGATCTGAGAGGAGGCTGTTACAGTAATCCAGACGGGATAGGATGAGAGCTTGAACGAGCAGGGTAGCGGTTTGGATGGAGAGGAAAGGACGGATCTTGGCAATGTTGCGGAGCTGAGACATGCAGGTTTTGGTTACGGCTCGGATGTTAGGGGTGAACGAGAGAGCGGAGTCGAGGATGACACCAAGATTGCGGGTTTGTGAGACGGGAAGGATGGTAGTGCCGTCGACAGTGATGGGAAAGTCAGGGAGAGGGCAGGGTTTGGGAGGGAAGACAAGGAGTTCAGTCTTGGACATGTTGAGCTTTAGGTGGTGGGCAGAAATCCAGATGGAGATGTCCTGAAGACAGGAGGAGATGCGAGCCTGGAGGGAGGGAGAGAGAGCAGGGGCAGAGATGTAAATCTGGGTGTCATCAGCGTAGAGATGATAGTTGAAGCCGTGGGAGCAAATGAGGTCACCAAGGGAGTGAGTGTAGATCGAGAACAGATGGGGACCCAGAACCGAACCTTGAGGAACCGCTACAGTAAGGGGATGGGAGGGGGAGGAGGAGCCTGCAAACGAGACTGAGAATGAACGACCAGAGATATAAGAGGAGAACCAGGAGAGGACGGAGTCTGTGAAGCCAAGGTTGGATAACGTGTTGAGGAGAAGGGGGTCATCACACAAGGAAAGTGTTGTCATCAGACCACACGCTCAACTTCACACCTCCATGTATTTCTTCTTCAGCAATCTGAGCTTTTCTTCAGTCATCACACCCACCACGATGATTAATTTATTAACAGCCCAGAGACCATCTCTTTCTTCGGGTGCTTTGCAGATGTACTTTTTCATTGCTTTAGCTCGCGTCGAATGCTTTCTTTTAGCGGCGATGGCTTATGACAGTTATATAGCCATCTGTAGCCCATTGTTTTACATGGTTGTGGTATCCTGTAGAGTTTGTGCCTGGCTCCTGGCAGGAACATTATTAGTCACCACTATCAACTCTCTTATCATTATAACAATGATGATGGAATTTTTTAAGCGCTTACTATGTGTGATTATTATCCTCCCCTAGTCCTGGGGAGGATACAAAGTTATCAGGTTGTCCCGCGTGGGGCTTACAGTCAAAGTGGGACTCAGACAAAGTGACTTCTGTATTCTATACAGTGGTAATCTCCATGTTGAATCCCATGATCTACAGCCTGAACAGTAAGTAGGTGAAGAATGACATGAACAGGTTTATATACCAGAGGAGGGGCCCTTGAGTAGAGAACTCTTTGGATTGGAGGGGAACATAGTAGCACCTTAGATGGAAAGGAAATGGTGGATTTTAGTTACATTGAGAAGTTAGAGCCAACGGGAATTCATGACTGATTGAATGCGTGGGTTGAATGAGAGAGATGAATTAAGGACAATGCCAAGGTTAACGGCTTGGGAGACAGGAAAAAATGATGGTGTCATCTAAACTACAGTGATTGGAAAGTCATTGGGAGGATAGGGGTTGGGTAAAAAAAAGGTAGAGTTCTGTTTTGTCCCTTCTAAGGGCTGAATGTCGGGCCCACAGATTTTGAGTTCCTGGGGCCCTAAGTAACCTGAAAATACTCCCTGGCCTTGAACTTTCCTGCCCATAGCCATACACCCTTTAGACTCTCTACCCCAAGGCCAAGGTCACTGATGACATTTGAGAGGATAGTTTCTGCAGAGTGCAGCTCCACTTATCTCTCTCATTCCACCTACGTATTCAGTCTGTCACCAAATTCTATTGGTTCTTTCACCACCTTAGTAAAATCAGTTCTTTCCTCCCCAACCACACTGCCACTATGTAGATCAAAGCACTTACCATATCCCAACTTAACTATTGCATAAGACTTATCGCCGACCTCCGTGTCTCCTGTCTCTCTCTTCTCCAGTCCTTTCTTCACTCTGCTGCCCAGAACCTTCTTTTCTAAAAGAAGTCTCTCCACTCCTCAAGAACATCCAGTGGTTGCCCATCCACCTCCACATCAAACAGAAACTCTACCATTAGCTTGAAGCCATTCAATCAGTTCTTCCCCACCTACCTTACCCAATGGATAGAGCATGGACCTGGGAGTCAGAAAGTCAGGGGTCCTAATCCCTTGGGCAAATCACTTCATTTCTCTGGGCCTCAGTTTTTTCATCTGTAAAATGAGGAGTGAGACTGTGAACCCCAGTTCTTGTATACTCCCCAGCACTTAGTATAGTGCCTGGGACATAGTGAATGCTTAACAAATACCATTATATTATTATTATTATTAATTAATATTATTATTGTTTATTAATTAATAATAATAAAAATAGCATTTATTAAGCCCTTGCTATGTGTAAAGCACTGTTCTAAGCGCTGGGGAGGTTACAAGGTGATCAGGTTGCCCCACGGGGGGCTCACAGTCTTCACCCCCATTTTCTAGATGAGGGAACTGAGGCCCAGAGAAGTGAAGTGACTCACCCCAAGTCACACAGCTATGTGGTGGAGCCGAGATCCTAACCCACGACCTCTGACACCCAAGCCCGGGCTCTTTCCACTTAGCCACACTGCTTCTCTGTGTCCAACCTGATTAACTTGTATCTACCCCCATGCTTAGAACAGCGCTTAACCAGTATCACAGTCTTTATTATCGTTAGGGCAGTGATGGACCCAAGCTCCATCTCTGCAGGTGGAGGGGGATGTTCTCACCACAAGGCAGCAACCCCAAGCAGAAGCCCCTCCAATCAGTCAGTGGTATTTACTGAGTGCTTATAGTGTGCAGAGCACTGTACTAACCACCTGGGAGAGTGCACTACAGTAATAAACGGACACATTCCCTGCCTGCAACGGGCTTACAGCCCCCGTTGGCCTCCCTTTGTACAGCTTAAGGAGGCTGTCTTGCGAACAGTCCCCTGGGGAGACAGTCTTCTAGACTGTGAGCCCACTGTTGGGTATTATTATTATTATCATTTCCTACAACCCAGCCTGCCCATTTCCCTCTTCTGACACCAACCTACTCTCCGTATCTCGATCTTACCTGCTTACTATCGGACTCTTACCTATATCCTCCCTCTGACCTGGAACGCCCTCTCATTTCACATACATAGAGCACCACTCTCCTCATCTTCAAATTCCTACTGAAATAATATCTCCTTCAAGAGACCGTCCCTAACTAACCCCTTATTTCCCCATCCTATTCACCAACCCTTCTGTATCACTAGCACACTTGGGTCTGTATCCCTTAAACACTTAGATATTCACTCCATCTCCAGCCCCGCAGCACTTAAATACTTATCCTTATACACTGCCATTTCCTATATCTATTCATTTTAATGTCTATCTCCCCTTCTAAATTGTAAACTCCTTGTGGGCAGGGATTGTGACTACCCAGTTTATTGTATTGCATTTTTCCAAGCACTTAATACAGTGCTCTGCAGTTAGAGCTCAATCAGTACCATTGATGGATTAATTGATTGGCAGTGGCTATGTAAATATGGGAATTGGAGGGTAATAATAATAATAATAATAATGATAATAATAATAATTGTGCTATTTTTCATGTGCTTACTATGTGCCAAACACTATTCTAAGTGCTAGGGTAGAGATAAGGTAATCTGGTTGGACACAGTCCATGTCCCTCATGGGGCTCATAATCTTGATCCTCATTTTACAGATGAAGTAACTGAGGCACAGGGAAGTTAAGTGACTTGCCCAAGATCACATACAGCAGACTTGTGGCAGAGCTAGGATTAGAAGCCATGACCACCAACTCCCAGACCCGTGCTCTTTCCACTAGGCCATGCTGCTTCTCTGTAAATCTCCTTCTAGACTGTGCCCCCCTTCTAGACTGTGAGCCCGCTGTTGGGTAGGGACTGTCTCTATATGTTGCCAACTTGTACTTCACAAGCGCTTAGTACAGTGCTCTGCACACAGTAAGCACTTAATCAAAATAATTGAATGAATGAATGATATCCCCAGTTACCTGGAGAATCTTGGAGCAAAACAGGAGAAGGATTTTTACCAGTGCTTTCATCCCAGAAGGATTCATTGCTTCCATTCTGTGTCTGGAGAAGAGAATACTCATTCCCTTACATGAATCTATGTGCATATGCATGTGTCCATGCACATGAACATGTGCACTTATGATAGTCATATATACACAAGTTCACATGCATGCATTGACATATATGTGAATATATCTACATATGAATCTTTTACACATACACTGTATGTGCATATATATACACTCTTCTGTGTGCTGAAGAGGGCAAAATAGGACATATCATATGATCCATATATACACATGAATATTTGTCTGTGTATAGATTCACGTAAACACAGAAGAATTGGATTTCTTTTAAATAATTAACTATGAGCCGTTTGTACCTCCAAAGCCAAGAGAATTAGAACTGTGCAATTCTTCCAGGCATTGGCCGAATGGGATTTTGGTTCCATTTTCAAATACAGTTATTGGAGACAAAGCTGAAAGGTGGTAGAGGGTGCTTTAATGTCCCTCGCACAAGCCCGGTGGAGAAGATGCATCTTTTGAACAGGGAGCCAAACAAAGAAAATCCTTCATAAGTGTGGTATGGGTGTCCACCCCGCCAGGAACCTGGTCTCTAGGGAGAAAGAGAGGCAGAGGATCAGAGATGAGGTAATGGCAGAAAGGGAGAGGGGAGATTTGTGGGTTCTGGTACATGCTGGTGATTTGGGTAATCAGACCCAGCCCAAGGATTGGAGGAATCAGTGGGGTCCCCCAGAACACCCAAGGAGGTAACCCCAGGGCTACAGACCTGGATCCTGAAAGCTCGTCCCTTCTTTAAAATCTGACCTGCTTTGTAAGCCCTACTGCATTATAAGAATAGCAGGATTGACAAGGTGGATTCCTTAGGCCTAACTGCAATATGAATCCAATGTTGAAGACTGGATTTCTGACTTGAGGTGTAAGGGGAAGTCATGGAAAGATTGAATGAGGTGATAGAGATGGATGGAAAATCAGTGATGAAAGTAGTACTTAGATTTTGAAACCAAATATGGCTGCTAATTAACAATAATAATAGTAATAATAATAATAATAATGGTATTTATTAAGTGCCAAGTGTCAAGCAGTGTTCTAAGCGCTGGGGTAGATACAAGGTTATCAGGTTGTACCATGTGGGGCTCACAGTCATAATCCCCATTTTCCAGATGAGGTAACTGAGGCACAGAGAAGTTAAGTGACTTGCCCAAAGTCACACAGCTGACAAGTGATGGAGGTCTCGTTAGTAGTCTGTGGAATTCTCCTTTATTGGCTATAATCAGGAATGTGGATTTAAGAGCTCCAGAATAACTCATATCTGGGGATTGTGGGACTCATTTTCATACTTTATTTTCTTGCGATTCTCCCTGCCCTTAATGTCTTTTATGACTCTTCTGATTCGTACCTTTCACATGCAGTTCATCTTCAAATCATGTTGTTTTTGCCTCCACAGTTTTCCAGATCCATCCCTTCCTCCCCTTATTATTTTTATTATTCCTCACTCTCTTATGCCCACCATCCTCCAAACTCCTCACCCTCAGCTTCATGGCTGTCCATCACCTCGCCCCCTCCTACCTCACCTCCCTTCTCTCCTTCTACAGCCCAGCCTGCACCCTCCACTCCTCTGCCACTAATCTCCTCACTGTGCCTCATTCTCGCCTGTCCCACCATCGACCCCCGGCCCACGTCATCCCCCTGGTCTGGAATGCCCTCCCTCCCCACATCCGTCAAGCTAGCTCTCTTCCTCCCTTCAAGGCCCTACTGAGAGCTCACCTCCTCCAGGAGGCCTTCCCAGACTGAGCCCCCTCCTTCCTCTCCCCCTCATCCCCCTCTCCATCCCCTCTGCCTTACCTCCGGCCCTTCCCCACAGCACCTCTATATATGTATATATGTTTGTGCGTACTTATTACTTTATTTATTTATTTTACTTATACATATTCTATTTATTTTATTTTGTTAATATGTTTTGTTTTGTTCTCTGTCTCCCCCTTCTAGACTGTAAGCCCACTGTTGGGTAGGGACCGTCTCTATATGTTGCCAACTTGTACATCCCAAGCGCTTAGTACAGTGCTCTGCACACAGTAAGCGCTCAATAAATACGAATGAATGAATGAATCCTGATCCATATCTCCCTTCTTCTCCCCTTTTCATCTTTCTAAGTTTGAAGTAACTCAATAGCAGTATTTATTAAGCACTTACTGTTTGCAAAGCCCTTAATTAAGCAATAAGAAAAATACATGGAGAGGCATTAGACATGGCCAATTAATCTTGTCTTGTCTTATGCTGTCGAGTTGTCTCTGGCCCATAGAGACGCCATGGACACAGCTCTCCCGGAACCTCCCACCTCCAGCTGGAATCATTCTGGTAGTGGATCCACTGAGTGTTCTTGGTAAAAATACAGAAGTGGTTTGCCATTGCCTCCTTCCACGCAGTCAGCTTGAGTATCCACCGTCGACTATCTCCCATGCTGTGTTGCCCAGCACAGTTGAGTTTTGATTTGTGGCAGATTGCCTTCCACTTGCAAGCCACTGCTCAAGCTCGGAATGGAATGGCTATGCTTCTGTACTTCCCAAGCGCTTAGTAAAGTGTTCTGTACACAGTAAATGCTCAATAAACATGATTGAATAAATGAATTAATTAATGCTTGACTCTCTCTCCCATAGTCAAGACTGGTAGAAACTCTCCAGGTGCAACCCTGAGAGAGGAGTCCATTAATACAATAATATAAATAAATAAATTATGGATATGTAAATGTGTTGTGGGACTGATGGGGTTAATATACGATGAAAATCCCAGTGCAAGGGTGATGTGGTAGGGAATGGAAGAAGAGGAAATGAAGGCTCAGTTCGGGAAGGCATCATGGAGATTTGCCTTCAGTAAGACTTTGAAAGTGAGAGGATCATTGTCTGTTGGATACAAACAGGGAGAGATTCCAGGCCAGAGGTAGGATGTGGGTGAGAAGTTGGCGATGAGGTAGATGAGAATAGTCTCCAGTTGTGGCAATGGGAACTTTGTGATTATTTGCTCATTTATTATGTTAATGCCTGTCTTTCCCTCTAGACAGTCAGCTCCTTTTGGGCAAAGAATGTGCTTACCAACTCTGTTTTGTTGTATTCTCCCAAGTGCTTAGTACTTAGTGCTTAGTGCTGCATGGAGTAAGTGCTAAATAGATACCATCGATTTACTGATTGCTGGTTGCCCTTATTGAAACAACTCAGTGTTTAGGAATGCACCAACATTTACCCTTTCCAGCCCTGATTTTCTCTTTATAGCACATTATAGGTCATTCACCCATTCATTTATACAAACCCTCTTGAACCTGAAAATATTTTCAACCTGTACAACTTTCTGAAGCCATAGGTTCTGAATGTTTCTCATTACTATGTGTAGAAGAGCTAAGCCCTCAGAGCTGCTTAACCTAAAGCATACTTTCAAAACATGCCTACGTATATACTTCACACTTCATACTTCACACTTCTATCATAATAATTCTAGTTAGCAAAGAGGTGAAGACCTGAAGTTTGTATTGCACTTTATTGAAAGTCGGAAGACCAGTGGATACCAATCAATCAATCAATCAATCACATTTATTGAGTGCTTACTGATTGCCAAGCACTGTACTAAGCACTTGTGAGAGTACAATATAACAGAGTTTGTAGAAAAATTCCCTTCCCACAGCCTGGTGTAATGGATAGAACATGGGCCTGGGAGTCAGAAGGTCATGAGTTCTAATGCCAGGTCGACCACTTGTCGACCACTTGTCTGTGACCATGGGCAAATCATTTTACTTCTCTGTGCCTCAGTTACCTTATGTGTAAAATGGGGTTGAAGACTGTGTGCTCCATGTGGGACAGGGACTGTGTCCCACCCGATTTATTTGTATCCACCCCAGAATTTAGTACAGTTCTTTGACACATAATAAGCGCTTAGAGAAGCAGCATAGCTTACTGGAAAGAACACGGGCTTGGGAGTCAGAAGTCATGGGTTCTAATCCCAGCTCTACCACTTGTCAGCTGTGTGACTTTGGGCAAGTCATTTAACTTCTCTGGGCCTCATCTATAAAATGGGGATTAAGATTGTGAGCCCCACGTGGGACAACCTGATGACCTTGAATTTACCCCAGTGCTTAAAACAGTGCTTGGCACATACTAAGCACTTAACAAATACCAACATCATTATTATTGTTATTAAAATGCCATTATTATTATTATTATTCCCTTTCTAAATGAGCTTAATAGAATGACAAATTTCCTGGGTCTCAATTTGCCTATGTAATCAGAAGGAATAAAACTTCCCAGCTGATTGACGTAAGTCGTCATTTCTAAGTAAGAGCATTATCTTCTTATGAAGGAAAGTAGCAAGTCCTAGTTGATAAAGCATGGGCATGGAAACAAGATGACCTGGGTCTAATCCCGGATCTGCCACTTGCTCACTTTGTGACCTTGGGTAAGTCACCTAACTTCTCTGTGCCTCACTTTTGTCAACTTCAAAATGGAGATTCAAAACCTATTTTCCTAAGTACTTAGACTGTGAGCCCCAGGTGGGCTGGAGACTGTATCCGTCCTGATTAACTTGTAACTACTCCAGCACTTAGAACAGTGCTTGACACATAATAAGCACTTAACAGATACCAAAAAAAAAAAATAGAATCTCGGGTAAATAATCCAAATGGACAAGTTTCTTTATATATACTTTTAATTTTCAAAACAATTAAACATACTGAGTTCCTTAAGAAGTTGAGAAAAAAATTATTTTTGATATATTAATATTATCAATATGTCTCAATGTGACTAAAATAGCCTTACAAATAGTACAAAAACAGAATGTCTTGGATAAGCCTTTAAGGCTAGATCACCTTGCTCTCCTCTCCCGACTCTAATTCCTCCTCCTCATCTTGGTAGAGGGATTTGGCTCAATTTCACAAATGCATCATCATAAATTCCCTCATATGAAAACTGCAGTAGGAATTGGCTTTATGTGGAAATTCTAATTAATTGGTAATAGTTCCTTACTTTACACTACAATTTCATTCCGAGCAAAAACTAGGTACATCAAATTGGTACTAGGAAAAAGCAGATTAAAATATAACAGACCAGAAAAACACGAAAGCCTTCAAAAACCAATGCTGTCCATAAGTCAGTTTTCCTTTTTTTTCAAGCCATTTCCCCAACTTTATACTTGACAACCTTTTGGAATGAGAAAAAATATTTTTCATTTTCAAGGCAGAGATTAATAATATGTCTTTGCAATGGTAGTTTTTATGAGAAAAAAAATAAGCTTATCTCCCTTCACTCTTTCTTTTTTCCCTCTTGCCTATTTTCCCAATAAAGCAAAGTTTGTCATGGAGGGGTTGCTTTACTAATGGAGGAAGCATCTTTGTGTGTTCCCTGGGCAATTTTCCAACCACTACAAAATGCATGCAAACCTCCTCTAATCGTTATTATTATTATCATTATTCTCACATACTAATGATAATGGTAATAATAACAATAACTGCGTTATTTGTTAAGTGCTTACTATGTGCAAAGTAGATGCAAGATATCCTGGGTAGATACATTCAATCGTATTTCATTCAATTGTATTTACTGAGTGCTTAATGTGTGCAGAGCACTGTACTAAGCATTTAGAGAGTACAGTTTGGCAACAGGTCCCACATGAGGCTCAAAGTCTAAGTAAGAGGGAGAACAGATAATGAATCTCCATTTCACAAATGAAGGAACTGAGGCACAGGGAAAGTTAAATGATTTACCAAGGTCACATAGGAGAGAGGTAGTGGAGTTGGGATTAGAACTCAGGTCCTCTGACTCCCAGGCCCAGGCTCTTTCTACTGAGCTCCACTGCTTCTCAGTCCATGCTACTCCTCTTCCCTCCTCGTGCTCTCCGTGTCTGTAAAGCCCACTCTGTGCTTCCCAATCTGGCAGGCTTAAAATTGAGAAATATGTCCAAATTTAAGTGCCAAAACTGTGAGAAGACTTAGTATGCAATCGCATCGTGTTCATGTTATTGCTCATGTGATCTGCATTCTAGTGGGACTCGTACATCATCAAACCACACTCTCCTTGAATCCAAGTAAAAATAGTAGAGTTCAGAGCAAATCCAAAACATCAAGTCCCCTCTGCAGTGATGTTGCACTGTGATTGAAAAATTGGGTTCCCAGATTCATAACAGTCCAGAATTGAATTAAGAATTGAAGACTATATTTTAGCCACAACTCTGTAAGAGCAACAGAAGAGGGTAAAGTGAGAGGAGAATAAAATTTGAAAGATGAACATTTCAACACTAAGTTTCCTGTCAGTTTGAAATGTAAACTAAGAAGAAGAGGGTGAGAAAAAATTAGCATTAGCATTTATTCACGGAAGAGAAGGTGAATTAAACTAGATTGTTTTCATAATGACATAATAGGAATAGCATGCTTATTATAAGAGTATTACCTTCTCTATTCTTCACTACGTGGAAAAATGTTTATGATTTCGTGGCAATAAACACCTTTACCTCCAAGAAGAAAAAGAGTAGCTGGTGTTTCCACTACTGCAAAGGGCCTTTTGATTCCATTATATTAACTATCCTCAGTTACTGCTGAGACTTAATCCCATGAGTATATTCTGATCCTCAAGGGATTAAGTCTCAGCAGTAACTGGGGATAATTAATGCAAGGGAATATAGCAACAATAACATCAACTTTTGCCAAAATTACGGTTTTATGCAACCAGATTACTAACTATATTGACTCAAATACGTTTCCCCAAATTTGTCTTTCTTTTATTTAAACATTTCCACCAAGCCAAGATTTATCCATGCCTCAACAAATCTAGTAAACAATAACCATGACGATTATGTCACCCCAAATATAAGGAACATAAACATTCTTTACAGATATCGTCTAATGAAATGTAAGCCCACGTCCATCATCCTTTTTTGCCCATTAGATACAGTTGTAATAATTGAATATATAAAATGTAAGTAAAGGAAGTAAGAATATATTTGTAACATTGGTTTTATATGCACTCATTGCAGTACCATTAAAAGTCGATAATATATTACGAATAAAGACAAATATTTGATTAGTAGGGATAAATTATGTATGACACAGAAGAGAGCACTAAAATATCAATCAAGACATCCTGGACTCAGTTTTATATTAGCTGTTAAGACCTTGCTGAATTTAGGACATTTTCCAGGCTGCCCAATAAAAGGTCAGATTTTTTCAGCCAATGGGATGTCAGGAATTTCTTTCTCCTATAGCCCACTTAGAAAAATTATTAGCGCCCTTCACACCATAAACCATATAATCCCAGAATCAATATAATGATAAATATTTAATTTCTACACACTAAATCTCGCCAGTACATTCTACTTGCTACAGCTCAGATTCAATCTATACTTTCCACCCAAATAACCACCACCTTGGTTCAAGATCTTGTCATCTCCGGTTAGATTATGCTATGAGCCTTCTTCCAAATTCTTCCCACTTCAGGTTAAAATTCATTCCGTAGCCTGCAACAACTCCTAAATTGCCGTTCCACTCACAATTCTTTCCACTTCAAAAACCACAAATGGCTACCCATTCCTTCTATATAATGCAAATCTCCAAAGGACTAGCTCTAAACTCAGTTTGAGATCTCCCTTTGTACTTACCTGCCCTCGTCAAACTCTAGGTCTCAGCCTGCAAGCTATGCTCAGGCCAAGTCAGTTAGTCAGCTGATTAAGTTTATTGTGCAGTTACTGTGTGCAGAGCACTGTACCAAGCACTTGTGCAGTCACATTTACTGCCCACAATGAGCTTGCAGTCTAAAGGGGCAGAGAGGCATTAATATAAATTAATAAAATTGTAAGTGAACTTTCTCTTTGTCCTTGCATTATGGCATAATGAAAAGAGACCGGGCATGGGAGTCAGAGAACCTGGGTTTTAATTCTGGTTCTGCCAATTACCTGATGTGTGACCTTGGGCAAGTAACCTAACTTCGCTGTGTCTCAGTTTCTTCAAATGTAAAATGGGAATTTAAATGGGGATTAAATCTTCATCCCTCCAATTTAGACTGTGAGCCCTATGTGGGACAGGAACTGTTTCTAACCTGACTGATTTGAATCTATCCTAGAACTTAGAACAGTACTTAACAAATACAATAATGATAATGACAATAATTATAATAATAATAATACTTGTGGTATTTGCTAAGCACTTACTATGCGTAAGACTGTGTACTAAACACTGGAGTATATTTAAGCAAATCATGTTGGACACAGTCCCTGTCCCAAGTGGGGTTCACCATCTCGGGCCCCATTTTAAAGATGAGGGAACTGAGGCACAGAGAAGTGAAGTGACTTGCCTCAGGTCACCCAGCAAACAAGTGGTGGAGTGGGGATTAGAACTCCTGACCTTCTGACTCCCAGGCCTGTGCTCTATCGATTATGCTATGATAATAGCATTAGGAAGGTACTAAGCTTGCATTTCCTATTTCTAGGTGGTATACTTCCACTGCTTTGGCTCAAATAAAGCAAGTATAATGATTGCACAATAGAATAAGTGTCATTCTCAGTTCCTCCACTACACTAAGCATTTTGGATGAACACTGTTAGGAAATTAAGGAATGTTTTTTACAACACTCATTATTTCAATAGAACGCAACCGGATCAATCAATCAATCAATCGTATTTATTTAGCGCTTACTGTGTGCAGAGCACTGTACTAAGCGCTTGGGAAGTACAAGTTGGCAATATATAGAGACAGTCCCTACCCAACAGTGGGCTCACAGTCTAAAAGGGGGAGACAGAGAACAAAACCAAACATACTAACAAAATAAAATAAATAGAATAGATATGCAAGTAAAATAAATAAATAAATAGAGTAATAAATCTGAACAAACATATATACATATATACAGGTGCTGTGGGGAAGGGAAGGAGGTACGATGGGGGGACGAGGGGGAGAGGAAGGAAGAGGCTCAGTCTGGGAAGGCCTCCTGGAGGAGGTGAGCTCTCAGTAGGGCCTTGAAGGGAGGAAGAGAGCTAGTTTGGCGGATGGGCAGAGGGAGGGCATTCCAGGCCCGGGGGATGACGTGGGCCGGGGGTCGATGGCGGGACAGGCGAGAACGAGGCAAGGTGAGGAGATTAGCGGCAGAGGAGCAGAAGGTGCGGGGTGGGCTGTAGAAGGAGAGAAGGGAGGTGAGGTAGGAGGGGGTGAGGTGATGGAGAGCCTTGAAGCCCAGGGTGAGGAGTTTCTGCCTGATGCGCAGATTGATTGGTAGCCACTGGAGAGTTTTGAGAAGGAGAGTAACATGCACAGAGCGTTTCTGGACAAAGACAATCTGGGCAGCAGCATGAAGTATGGATTGAAGTGGGGAGAGACACTTGGATGGGAGATCAGAGGGAAGGCTGATGCAGTAGTCCAGACGGGATAGGATGAGAGCTTGAACGAGCAGGGTAGCGGTATGGATGGAGAGGTGCGGATCTTGGCAATGTTGCGGAGCTGAGACCGGCAGGTTTTGGTGACGGCTTGAATGTGAGGGGTGAATGAGAGAGCGGAGTCGAGGATGACACCAAGGTTGTGGGCTTGTGAGATGGGAAGGATGGTAGTGCCGTCAACAGTGATGGGAAAGTCAAGGAGAGGGCAGGGTTTGGGAGGGAAGACAAGGAGTTCAGTCTTAGACATGTTGAGTTCCAATCTGATGTTGGAAGAAACTTGTACTGCATTGGCCAAGCGATGCATACGAGAATTAGCATGGCCTAGTGGATAGAGTACAGGCCTGGGAGTCAGAAGAACCTGGGTTCTAATCGCTTTCCACCACTTTTCCACTGTGTGGCCTTGGACATGTCATTTTATCTCTCTGTGCCTCGGTTACCTTATCTGTAAAATGAGGATTAAAGCTGTGAGCCACACCTAGGACAGGGATGTCCAACCCAATTAGCTGGTGTTTTTTACCCCAGTGCATAGTCAGTGCCTGGCACCTAATAAGTGTTTAACAAATACCACAATTACTATAATAAAATTACAATGCAGGGTAGTGTACAACTGCTGAGAATCAGAGGAGACTAATGGGAAAAAATATTGTATTTGTTAAGGGCTTACTATATCTATTCATTCATTCAATCGTATTAATTTAGCACTTACTGTGTGCAGAGCACTGTACTAAGCGCTTGGGAAGTACAAGTCGGCAAGATATAGAGACGGTCCCTACTCAACAATGGGCTTACAGTCTAGAAGGGGCTCACAGTCTAGAGGAATAATGATGGTATTTGTTAAGCGCTTACTATATTCCACACACTGTTCTAAGCGCTGGGGGAGATACAAGGTAGTAAGGTTGTCCCACAGGGGGCTCACAGTCTTTATCCCCATTTTACAGATGAGGTCACTGAGGCACAGATAAGTTAAGTTACTTGCCCAAAGTCACACAGCTGATAAGTGGCAGAGCCAGGATTAGAACCCACGACCTCTGACTCTCAAGTCCGAGCTCTTTCCACTAAGCCATGCTGTACTATATTCCTGGCACTGTTCTAAGATCTGGAGTAGATTCAAGATAATCGTGTTGGATGCAGTTCCCTGTCCCACATAGGGCTCACTGGCTTAATCCTCATTTTACAGATGAGGGACAATATTAAATACTGTATATACAATATACAAGTGTTACCCATAAACTGTGATATATATAACTGTTACAATATAGCAATAAACAGACACATTCAAGTCATAGATCGCCTCCCTCCTCTCAAGTGCCACTCCATCCACCTGTGCCTAGGACCCTACTCACTCTTATCTTATGAAAACTCTTGCCCCTTCCCTCCTCCCCTCCTTAACTTCCATCTTCAAGCGCTCACTCTCCACTGATTCCTTCCCCTATGCTTCAAACATGCCCAAGTCTCCCCCATCCTAAAAAAACCTTCTCTTGACCCCACTGTCCTTTCTATTTATCGCCCTTTCTCCCTCCTACCCTTCCTTTCCAAACCCCTAGAATGAGTCGCCTACACTCGCTGCCTCGAATTCCTCAACTGCAACTCTCTTCTAGACCTCTTCCAATCTGGCTTCCGTTCCCTACACTCCACCAAAACCGCCCTCTCAAAGGTCACCAATGACCTCCTTCTTGCCAAATCCAAAGGCTCCTACTTTATCTGAATCCTCCTCGACCTCTCAGCTGCCTTCGACAATGTGGACTATCCCCTTCTCCTCAACACGCTATCCAACCTTGGCTTCACAGACTCTGTCCTCTCCTGGTTCTCCTCTTATCTCTCTGGCCGTACCTTCTCAGGCTCCTTCGCGGGCTGCTCCCCCCGCCCCCCGCCGATCCCTCACTGTAGAGGTTCCTCAAGTGTCAGTTCTTGGTCCCCTTCTGTTCTCCATCTATACTCACTCCCTTGGTGAACTCATTTGCTCCCACGGTGTCATCTCTATGCTGATGACACCCAAATCTACATCTCCACCCCTGCTCTATCTCCCTCCCAACAGACTCGTATCTCGTCCTGCCTTCAGGACATCTCCATCTGGAGGTCTGTCCGTGATCTAAAACTCAGCATGTCCAAGACGGAGCTCCTTATCTTCCCTGCCAATCCCTGTCCTCTCCCTGACTTTTCCATCACCGTGGACAGCACTATCATCCTTCCCACCTTACAAGCCCACAATCTTGGTGTTATCCTTGAATCCTCTCTCTCATTCACCCCACATATCCAATCCATCACCAAAACCTGCCAGACTCACCTCCACAACATCACCAAGAACCACCCTTTTCTCTCCATCCAAACTGCTACCCCCCTGGTTCAATCTCTCATCCTATCCCAACTGGATTACTGCATCAGCCTTCTTTCTGATTATCTAATTGCCTTTGTGCGAGAATGGATGCAAGAAGTTAAAGGAGTGGCTCAGTACAAATATAAAGGACTTGTGGATTCGAGTATATTTGTCATCTTCTGTTTGTACTGACTCAATCATTGGAATACTAACTAATCTGGTAATTATACAAAAATAACACCCAGAATAAACCTGTGATTCTCTCCAGGAAGCTCTCAGGGAATTTTTAAAAATTGATAAATCAGCTACTTTCTTTTGATTTTTTTGTCCGGGTGGACCAGCGATTAGGGCTGGGTTATGGTGAGAGTTAGGGTTAGGGTTGGGGTTAGGTTTTGTCTCAAGGTGACCCTGGGGTACCCACCATCTCAAGGTCAAATGCTATCTCATGGCCACCTAAGCCAGCAGGCGGAACCTGGAAGTGACGGTGGGATACCACCCCCACAACCAAAATTTTAGATTGACAGACCAAGCCGGCAATACAGACGGTGTCCCTCGCCCCCTGCCAATCAAATCAGGTATGGAGGAGGGGGCAGAGTTTGGATAAATTGAGGCCAGAAGCTGGAATGGCCTAGGAGCACAGGTGATAAATTCCTCTTGCATCTGACCTTCTGGGGCAGAACACTGAGACATGCAGCAGCAGGAGGAGCAGCCACAGCAGCAGCAGCGGCTCATGTATCATTCTCTGCCCAGAAGGCCAGATGCCTGCTTTGCAACCAGAACCAACACACTGAGGAAGGGGCCATGGGACGGGTGAGTGTCTAGCCGAACGTTCGTGGGCGGGAGCCAGGTGCCCCGCTGTGGTTGAAGAACATAAGTTGATTCCTCCCATGTATGGAGAGCACTTGGTGAGAGCTAGCCTCCCACCAAGTCCTCGGGTAATGTAATAGATTCCCCTCGTGTAGGAAAGTAAGTGGATTCTTCCCGAGTGGGAAGTGCAGATGGGCGAGAGCTAGGCACCTCAACTACACGTGATCAACAAATGATTGTTTTCTTCCCATTAGGGAAGGTCCAATATTACTAATTGTTTACATTCCTCCCAAAAGGGAAGTTCAATCATTGCACCTAAACTATTAAACATTTCAATTCGATTCACGGAATAAATTTTATATAAAACTCAGGCTTTCCATCCCGGGCCTCTCTCTCTTTCTCTCTCCACGCCGATTACTGAACGAACCTGTCCCCAGATGATGGGTGACAGGTTTATGATGAGGTTTATTGTTAGATTTATGGTTAGGGCTAGGGTAAGGCCTAAGTGCTGTTTTAGGGATAGACGTATGGTCAGGGAAAAGGCTAGGTTAGTGTTAGGGTTATTGTTAGGGTTAGGGTTAAACCTAGGGCTAGGGTTAGGGTTAGGAATAGTGTTACTACTAAGGCTAGGTTTATGGTTAGGGTTAGTGTTAGGTTCAGGATTAGCGCTAAGGCTAGGGCTTGGTTAGGATAGAGTTGTTTCAGGTTAGTGTTAGTGCTAGGTTTGGTGTTAGGGCTAGGGTTGGATTAGGGTAAGGTTTAGGATTAGTGTTGGTTTTAGTCTTAAAGCTAGGACTAGGGCACTCTTAGTGCAACGGTTAGGAATAGGCCTAGGACTAGGGTTAGGATTAGGTTTAGAGATAGTGTTTAGGTGAGGAGTAGGTTTAAATGAGGTTTGGAGTTATGGATAGGGTTAGCAGTATGGCTATGGCTAGGATAAAGCATGGGATTAGTTTTAGGATTATGTTTTGGCTTAGTCTTTGGTCTAGGTTTGGAAGTAGGGTTAAGGTTTGACTTTGGGTTAGTGGTAGGCTTTAGGTTAGGCCTATGGCTAAGGTTAAGCTTAAATTTATGGCTAGACCAAGGGCTAGGTTTAGGGTTCAGATGAGATTTAGGGTTAGTGGTAGACTTAAACCTAGTTCTTTGGCTAGGGCTAGGTTTCAATTTAGGATTATGGTAAGAGTTAGGGTTAGGCTTCGGGTTAGTGGTAGGCTTAAGTCTAGGCCTAGAATTAGTGTTACAGGTAAGGTTAGGGTTAGGCCTATGGCTAGTACTGGGATTAGGGTTAGAGATAGGGTTAAATTTAGGTTTAGGGTTATGAGTAGGGTTAGTATTAGGGCTAGGTTTGGGGTAGGGTTAAGGTTAGGCTTAGATTTAGGGTTATGGTTAAGGTTAGTTTTAGTGTTAGTGGTAGCCTTAAAGCCAGGGAGAAGCCTAGGATTTTGGTTAGGTTTAGGCCTAGGCTTTTGGCTATGGTTAAGGTTATGATTGTGGTTAGTTTTAGGGCCAGGGTTAGGTTAATTGGCTATGGCTAAATATTGGTTTAGGATTAGGATTAAGGTTAGTTGCAGATTTAAGATTTAGGTAAAAGACTAGGGTTAGGATTAGGCTTAGGGATATAGTTAGGGTTGGGATTAGGGTTAGGATTAGGTTTAGGGTTAGGTTTAAGATTAGCATTTGGGTTAGGATAAGGGTAAGGTTTAGCTTTAGGATTAGTTTTAGAGTAAGTGTTGAGTTAAAGATAGGTTTGTAATTAGTGCAGTTTGTTGTTGGGAGAGTTTCAGGGTGAAGGACTTTTTGGGAGCTGAAAAAGTCCATTCATACAGCCCCTAAAATATGCTTCCATAGCTTCGGGTATTTAGGGTGTGGGTGAGAGATGGGGTTAAGTATAGTTTAGGGTTAGGGCTAGACTGAGGATGAGATTCAGGTTTAAGGTTAGGTTTAGGATTAGGATTAGGGTTAGAGGTAGGGTTAGGGATAGGGTTTGGACAAAGTCTAGGGTAAGGGTTATTGATAGGGTTTGAGTTAGGGTTAGTGTCAGGTTTAGAGTTAGGATTAGGGTTATGTTTAGAAGCAAACAACAGTTTCTTGCCTTGGAAGAGTTGCAAGGTGAATAGCATTTTCAAGGCTGGAAGAGCTCACCCACATGTCCCCCCGCCAGATAGCTTTCCCAGATAGGGGATTTAGTGTACTGTAGGAGGGCATGGGCCACGAGGCCTCCTGTGACTGTAAATGGGGAGGGAGCTATAATCCTCCTTGGACTCCAAGTTGGGAGGGGGGGTGCAGCTCCTCTGGGACTGTTGGAAGTGGTGGGAGCGGCAGCTCTCCCTGTATGGTAATAGAGGAGAGGGCGGCCCTTTTCTTGGAACTGTGTGGTGAGGGAAAGTGAACTGCAGTTCTGCACAGTTGCAAGAAGGGACATAGGAGTAGCTCTCCTGGGAAAGTAGCTGGGAAGAGAGCCGCAGCTCTCCAGAGACTGAAAGTGTGGAGAGAGACCACTTCTCCTGGAACTGTAGTTGAAGGAGCAATAACGTGCCTGAGACTGTATGAGGAGAGGGAGCCACAATTCCCCTGGGACTGTGTGAAGGAAGAGAGCCACAGTACTTCTGGAACTGTAGGTGGTGAAGGAGTTGCAATTCTCAAGAGAATTTAGCAGAGGAGAGAGCTGCACCTCTCCTGGAACTGTAGGGTAGAAGAGGAAGTCACAGCTCTCCTGGAACTGTAAGAGGAGAGGGAACTGCAGCTCCCCAGGGACTATAAGAGAGAAGGGAGGAACAGCTCTTCCCAGACTGTTGTGGGTATGGGAACTGCAACTTTTCTAGGACTGTAGCAGGGCAGGGAGCCAACTGTCTCCCAGGACTGTAGAAGAGAAGTGAGTCACAGCTCTTCTGAGACTGTAGGAAGAGAAGGAAACCCACTGTCCTGGGAGTGTAGAAGTAAAGGAAGACAGCTCTTCTGGGACAGTACAAAGGAGTAGGCACAGCTCTCTTGGAACTTTTTGGAGGGAGAGAGGTACAGCTTTCCTGGGGCTCTTGGAGAAGAGGGAGCCACAGTTCTCCTGGGATCATAGGAGGGCATTCAGTTAAGTGTATTAAGTGGGCAAAGCATGGCACTAAGCATGTGGAAAAGTATGATATAGCAATGTAACAGACACATTCCCTGTCCTCAAAGAGCTTACACTCTAGAGGGGAAAACAGACACACATTTAAATTGATGAAAATACAGATTTGTACATAATTGCTGTTTCTGGGAATGAGAATGAATAAAGGGAGCAAGTCAGGATGACGCAGAAGGGAGTGGGAGAAGAGGAAAGGAGGGCTTAGTAAGAGAAGGCCTCTTGGAGATGTGGCTTTGAAATTGGGGAGGGTGATTTTCTGTCAGAAATAAAGACGGAGGGCGTTTCAGGGCACAATTAGGTTGTAGGTGAGAGATAGGCGGTGAGATAGACAGTGAGAAGGTTAACATCAGAGGAGCAAATTGTGCGGGCTGAGAACAGTGAGGTGTGGTAGGAGAGGGGAAGGTGATTTAGTCCCAGATTCAAATGGTAAGGAGAATTTCGTTTGAGAATAGGGAGGTGGATGGGCAACTACTGACGGTTCTTGAGGAGTGGGTAAGTGTGGCCCAAACGTTTTTGTAGAAAAATGATCTGGGCAGCATAGTGGGGAGTATGTACTGGAGTGGGGAGAAAAATGTGGCAGGGAAGCAGTAAAGAGGCTGATACAGCAATTAAGATATGGTAAGCTGAGTATCTTAGCTGAGTGCTTGGTTTAACGTGGTAGCAGTTTGGATGAAGAGGAGGGGAAGATTTTAGTAATGTGAAGGTGGAACTGACAGGATTTAGTGAAAGTCTAAACATGTGGGTTGAATGATAGAAAAGGGTGAATGATAATGCAACAGAGGGAGACACAGCTCTCCAGGGCCTAGGTGGTGAAAGAATCACATCTTTTCTGAGACTCTAAGAAAGGTGGGGCCCATTCTCTCCAGGGGCTGTAGGAGAGCTGGGCACTGTAGGACTCCCAGGAGTGTAGGAGCGGAGGGACAGCTGCTGTCCTTGGACTGTATGGCAGGGAATGAGCAGTACCTCTCTCAAGACTTTAGTAGTGGGGAGGGAGCTGCAGCTGCTCTGGAACTATGGAAGGGAAGGGAGTGATAATTCTCCTAGGACTGTAGAAATGAAGGGAGCCACAGCTCTACAGGGGCTATAAAAAGGGAGGGAGCTAAAGCTCTCCTGTGGTATTTTGATATTTGATATATGTGATCTCCTGTGATGCAGCTCACCTGGGAATATAGTAGGGATGGGAGCCCCAACACTTCTGGCACTTTAGGAGTGGAGTAAAATACAAAACTCCTGGGACTAGCTGATAGAAGAAACATCAACTCCTCTGCGACTGTAGAAAGGTAGGGAGCCACATTTCTCCTGGGATTGTAGAAGGGGAGAAAGTTGTAACTCTTTGGGGACAGAACGAAGGGAGGTATTCATTCATTCATTCATTCAATCGTATTATTTGAGAACTTACTGTATGCAAACCACTGTATTAAGCGCTTAAGAGATAGGTGAAGTTCTGTATAGGAGGTGAGATAGCTGCAGGCCACCTGGGATGTAGGAGGGGAGATCTGGGCAGCTTTCCAGATACTGTAGTTGGAAAGGGATGCTGTTATCTTGGGATTGTAGGAGGGCAGGGAGTAACATTTCTCCTCGGACTGTATGTGCAGAGTGAGATACAGCTAAGCTGGGACTGTATGAGATTTATTTCTCTTGGGAGTGTAGGAGGGAAAGGAAATGGAGCACTTCTGAGAATGCAGGTGTTAAGAGATCCTTATCTCTCCTGGGTTCTATGAGAGGAATAGAAGCATCTGTCCTGGGACTGTGGGTAAAGAGGGAGCCGCAGGTCGTTCAGTCAGTCAGCCAATCGTATGTATTGAGAGCTTAATGTGTGCAGAGCGTTGTCCTAAACACGTGGGAGAGTACAATATAACAGATTCATTCTCTACCCACAAGGAACTTTCAGCCTAGAGAGGAGCATACAGTCTAGAGATGAGGTTACAGTCTAAAGGTCTCCTAGAACTGTAGGAAGATAAGGAGGCACAACTCTCCCCAGATTGTGTGTGTGTGTGTGTGTGTGTGTGTGTGTGTGTGTGTGTGTGTGTGTTGGGGGCTAGGGGTAAGGAGGCAAAAGTCTTGGGGCTGAGAAAGGGGAGGGAGCCACAGCTCCTCTCACAGTGTCGGTGAGGAGGGAGCTGCAGCTCTTCTGGGACTGCAGAGGGTGGTCGAAACAGCAGCTCTCCTGGGATTGTAGGATGTGAGGGAAAGGAACCATCTCTCTTCCGGGATTGTAGAAGGGGAGGTAGGGACAGTCTCCAGGTACTGTAGGAGGAGAAGTCACTGCAGCTCTCCTGGGTTGTAGGAGGAGAGATATAAGCAGCTCTCCTGGGATTATGAAGTGGAAGGAGCCACAGTGCTCCTGGTACCTGTAGAATGGGAGGGTACTGGCCTATCTCCTGAGAATATACCAGTGTAAGGAGCTGCAGCTCTCCAGGGACTGTAGGAGAAAAGGGAGGCACAGCTCTCCCGAATTTCGGGAGGCAGGGAGCCACAGCTTTCCTAGGACCGCCAAATGTTGGGGTGGGGGTGGGGGGTGGGGGAGCTTCACCTCTCGAAGCACTGTAGGTGGGGGAGGGAGCAGAAGATTTCCAGGGGGACTGTAGGAGAGTAGGTAAGCAAAGCTGTCCTCACAATGGAGGGTGGGGCGGGGGGAGCCACAGCTGTCCTGGGACTGTAGGTAGGAGGAGCTGCAGCTCCTCTTAGAATGTAGAGGGTGTTGTGGAGTAGTAGCTCTCCTGGGATTGTAAGAGGGGAAAGGAGGCATAGCTCTCTTGGACTGTAGGAGGGGAGGGTCCCAGATATGGAAGCCGAATTTCCCTTGGGACTGGAGGAGGAAACAGAGAAACGGCACTTCAGAAACTGTAGGACGGCGAGGGTGTGAGGGAACCACAGTTCTCCAGGGAATTTTAGGAAGGAAAGGAAATGGAGCACCTCTGAGACTGCAGGTGTGGAAAGATCTTATCTCTCCTGGGTTCTAGGAGAGGAGTAGAAGCATCTGTCCCTGGGACTGTGGGCAGAGAGGGGAGGCGCAGGTCGTTCAGTCAGTCATTCAGTCATATTTATTTAGAGCTTAATGTGTGCGGAGCATTGTCCTAAACACGTGGGAGAGTACAATATAACAGATTCATTCTCTACCCACAAGGAACTTTCAGCCTAGTGAGGAGCATATAGGTCTAGAGGTGAGCTTACAGTCTAAAGATCTCCTAGAACTATAGGAAGATAGGGGAGACACGGGCCCTCCCCAGAATGTGTGTGTGTATGTGGTGTGTGTTGGGGGGCGAGGGAGAGAAAGATTTGCAGCACTCCTGGGCTGTAGAAGGGAGAGAGTCACAGCATTCTTAGTCCTTCAGGTGTTGCGAAGGAGCCGCAGCTCTGCTGGGATTGTAGCAGAGGAGGGGAGTTGCATCTCTCTTGGGACTGTAGGAGGGGTACGACCCACATATTTTCCTGCGATTCTAGTAGGGTATGGAGCCACAGCTCTCCTGGGACTGTAGGAAGGGAGGGAACCATAGTTCTCTCGAGACTGTAGGTGGAGGGGGCGAGGAGGAAAGAGTCCAGCTCTCCTGGAATTTCACGAGGGGGTGGGTATCCAAGTATTTCCTGGGGCTTTAGTGGGGGATGGAGACACAGCTTTCCTAGAACTGTAGGTGGAGGGGGAGCCACAGCACGCTTCTGGGATTGTTTTGAATGGAGGGAGCCACAATTCTCCTGGGACATTAAGAAGGGTGGGAGGTATAGCTCTCCAGGGACTGAAGGGGTTGGGGGGAATCCATGGTTCTCTTGGGACTGTAGGTTGGGGGGGGGGGCACATCTCTCCTGGGACCGTGATTTGGGACGGTAGGTGTGATATCCTAGTCGGCCTGGGCATCGCCGGAGTTGGGGGCCAGGGGTGGAGGAGAGGCGAGTTGCAGAGTGCAGCTACTAGAGTGTACCCGCGCTACTCCCCCGGGCCCGGCCCCCCCCCCCCACTCCTCCAGGACGCCCAATGAAATTTTGGGGTTGCCCAAGTGAAAACACTCTCCTGATTATTCTCGACTCCACCCACCAGTCCAGTGGTTTAACCCCTCTCCACACTTCCGATTTGCCGGTCAGATTGAGTGAGACTGTGAGCCCCATGTGGAACAGGGACTGTGTCCAACCCGATTTGCTTGCATCCACCCCAGAGCTCAGTACAGTGCCTGGAACAGAGTAAGCACGTAACAAATACCACCATTATTATTATTGTTGGTCCCGCTGCAGTGTCCCCAGCTATGATTTCCTCACACGAGTAGCTAGACTTACATCGGCCCCTGTCTTGCTTTTTCGGTCCTCCTCCATTATGATATTCGGCCCTCCCATAAACCCGCAGCATGTATGTACATATCTTAAAATTAAATAATATAAATTACCTATTTATTCATCTTAAAGAGTATCCACCCTTCTAGGCTGTAAACTCGTTCTGGGCAGAGAACGAGTCTGCTAATTGTTATATTGTACTCTCTCAAACGCTCAATAAATATGATTGATTGATTGCTTGTTTCACTCACTCCTGCGAGAGAGGACTGGCAGTGGGCTCGCTGAGCTGCTGTCTCCTTTCTCCCGGGGGGAAACTAGTGACTTTGCAGTCATTCCCCGTAGACGTACAACAGGAACTCCGCGGTAGGGGAACGGGTCGGGGCTGGCTTCACCAAACCGGCCCTATTGGAGGAAATGGGGACAGTGGGGAAAGGGGCACATGCCTCCGGAGCGCTGACAACCCGCTTTACTGCCCTTGTCAGTCGCCCAGCTAAATTTCGGGACCCCTCATACAGAGACGGTCCCTACCCCAACAAGGGACTTCACAGTCTAAGAAAGGGGAGACAAACAACAAAACAAAACAAGTAGACTGGTGTCAATACAATCAGAATAAATAGAATTATAGCTATATTCATTCATTCATTCAGTCGTATTTATTGAGTTCTTACTGTGTACAGAGCACTGTACTAAGCGCTTGGGAAGTACAAGATGGCAACATATAGAGACGGGTCCCTACCCAACAACAGGCTCACAGTCTGGAAGTGGGAGACAGACAACAAAAACAAAACATGTGGACAGGTGTCAAGTCGTCAGAACAAACGGAATTAAAGCTAAATGCACATCATTAACAAAATAAATAGAATGGTAAACATGTACAGTAAAATGAATAGAGTAAAAACTGTAGACCTGTCTTACAGTCCCAGAATAGATGTGGATGTCTCACCACCTAGTCCCTGGAGATCTGTCTTTTCCTCCTTTGCATTATCCTTGATTCTTTTCTATCATTCACCCACATATTCAGTCTATCACTACGTCCTCTCAGTTCGACCTTCACATCACTAAAATCCTCCCTCTCCTCTCCATCTAAACTGCGTACCACGTTAAACCAAGCACTTAGTCTACTATGTCTTGATGAGTGTATCAGCTTCATTGCTGACCCCCCTGGCATAATTTCTCTCCCCTGTTTACTATGCTGCCCAGATCATTTTTCTTATTAAAACGTTCAGGCCACACATTCCCACTCCTCAAGAACCTCCAGTAGTTTTCCATCCACCTTCACAACAAACGAAAACTCCTTATCATTGTCTTTAAGGCAATAAATCACCTTCTCCAGTCTGACCACACCACACTACTCTCAGCCCACATAATTCACTCTTCCAATGCTAACCTTCTCACTGTACCTCCATTTTGTCTATCTCACCACCGACCACTCAGCTACATCCGAATTCTACAGTGGAACTCCCCTCCCTCTTCATATCTGACAGACAATTACCATCCCCAACTTCAAAGTCTTATTGAAGGCACATCTCCAGGAGCTCTCCTTTCTTCTCTCCCACTCCCTTCTCTGTGTTGTCCTGACTTGGTCCCTTTATTCATTTTCCTTGCCAGCCACAGCAGTTCTGTACATATCTATAATTTTATTAATTTAAATGTGTCTGTCTTCCCCCACTAGAGTGTAAGCTCGTTGAGAGCAGGGGAATGTGTTTTTTATATTGTTACATTGTACTTCCCCAAGTGTTTAGTGCAGTATTCTGCAAACAGTAAACACAATAAATACAATTGAGCTGAATGGCCCTCATTGATCCCAGGAGAGGTTGAGACGCCCTCTTCTCCAAGAGTCCCAGGAAAACTGTACCTCTCCTCCCCTCCTACAGTTCCAAGACAGCTGTGCCTGCACCCCTTTGTACTGGACCAGGAGAGTTGTCTCCCTTCACATCTATGCTCCCCCAGGACAGTGGGGGTTCCTTTTCCTCCTACAGTCTCATAAAGAGACTCAATTCCCTTCTACAGTCCGGAAGACCGTTGGCTCTCTGTCCTGCTTGCAGTCCTAGTAAAGTTGGCAATTCCCAGCCTCACAACACTGTGGGGATAGCTGTGCCTCCCTTTTCGCCTACAGTCCCTGGAGTTGCTGCGTATCCCTCACCTCCTCACAGTCCCAGCAGATCAGTATTTCTCCTCTCCTCCCACAATTCCAGACAGGCTGTGACTCCATCTTCTACCCTACAGTTCCAGGAGAGGTGCAGCTCTCTCTCTCCTACATTCTCTGGAGAATTGCAACTTCCCTCCTCTCCTACAGTTCCAGAAGTGCCATGGCTCCCTTCCTCATCACAGTCCAGAGGAAATGTGGCTCTCTGTCCTCCTACAGTCCCAGAAAAGCTGCAGCTTCGTCCCAACTTGCAACCAAGTAGGACTGTAGTTCCCTCCCTTTTACAGTCCCAGGAGACTTTGTACCGACCTCCTCCAGCACACTAAATCCCCGAGCTGTGGAAGTATATCTGGGGTGCCATGTAGGTGGGCTCTTCCAGCTCCGAAAATGTTATTCACCTTGCAACTCTTCCAAGGCAACAAATTGTCGCTTGCTTTGAAACTTAAAGCTAATCTTGACTCTAAACCTAACACTAACCCTAACCCAAACCCTATCAATAACCCTTACCTTAGCCTGAGACCAAGTCTTAACCCTAACCCTATCTCTAACCCTAACACTAAACCTACCCCTAATTCTATAACCCTAACCCTAAATCTCATCTTCAGTCAAGCCCTAACCCAAAAGCTAAACTTAACCCTAACTCTAACTCTCACCCATACCCTAAATCATCAAGACCATAGACGCATGTCATAGGGGTTGTGCCGGTGGGTGCTTCCAACCCCCAAAATGTCCTTTTTCCTGAAACTCACCCAACAACAAATTGCACTAATTGCAAACCTAACGTTAACCCTAACCCTAACTCTACAACTAACCCTTACCCTAAGCCTCACCCTAATCCTAACCCTAGTGCTTAACCTGACCCTAACCCTAATCCTAACAGTAACCCTATTCCTAAACCTAACCCTAGCCCTAGGCTTAGCCCTAACCCTAACCTTAACAATAACTCTAACATTACCCTAGCCTTCTCCCAGACCATAATTCTAATCATAAAACAGCACACTGGGCCTAACCTAGCCCTAAGTAATAAATCTAACAATAAACCTCATCAGAATCCTAACCCCAACCCTAACCCTAACTCTCACCATAACCT